>NC_042969.1:29746405-29753905 GCF_901001165.1 Salmo trutta | reverse complement strand
AGTTGACTGTGCCTTAAACAGCTTGGAAAATTCCAGAAAATGATGTCATGGCTTTAGAAGCTTTCATTAGTCTAATTGACAACATTTGAATCAATTGGAGGTGTACCTGTGGATGTATTTCAAGGACTACCTTCAAACTCAGTGCCTCTTTGCTTGACATCATGGGAAAATCAAAAGAAATCAGCCAAGACCTCAGAAAAAAAATGGTCTAGTTCATCCTTCGGAGCAATTTCCAAATGCCTGAAGGTACCACGTTCATCTGTACAAACAATAGTAAGCAAGTATAAACACCATGGGACCAAGCAGCCGTCATACCGCTCAGGAAGGAGAAGTGTTCTGTCTCCTAGAGATTAAAGTTCTTTGGTGCGAAAATTGCAAATCAATCCCAGAACAACAGCAAAGGACCTTGTGAAGATGCTGGAGGAAACAGGTACAAAAGTATCTGTATTCACAGTAAAACAAGTCCTACATCGACATAACCTGAAAGGCCGCTCAGCAAAGAAGAAGCCACTGCTGCAAAATCACCATAAAAAAAGGCAGACTACGGTTTGCAACTACACATGGGGACAAAGATCGTACTTTTTGGAGAAATGTCCTCTGGTCTGATGAAACAAAAATAGAACTGTTTGGCCATAATGACCATTGTTATGTTTGGAGGAAAAATTGGAAGTCCCAATCACCAACACAACATTTAACAAACACAAACCACCTGCCACATCCTGACCAAGACTAACACAATTACGCCCTCTGCTGGTCAGGACGTGACAGTACACCCCCCCCCTCAAGGTGCAGACCCCGGGATGCACCTAAAAAAAGAAAAACACAAGAAAATCCCCAATACCCCAACAAAACCAACAAACAATAACCCCTAAACAATAAGGGAGGGAAGGGAGGGTGGCTGCCGTCATCGACGGCACTGTGCTACACCCGCCCTCCCCAACCCACCTATCCTGGAGGTGGCTCAGGGGCCGGACGTGGACCTTGCTCCACCTTCGGCGTCGCCCACTTCGGTGGCGCTGCTAGCTGCGCCGGGCAGACGGGCCACTTGGGCTGTCCCTGGCAGACGGACCACTCGGGCTGGGCCGGAAGACAGGAGGGCCACTCGGGCTGGGCCGGAGGACAGGAGGGCCACTCGGGCTGGGCCGGAGGACAGGAGGGCCACTCGGGCTGGGCCGGATGACAGGAGGGCCACTCGGGCTGGGCCGGAGGGCAGGAGGGACACTCGGGCTGGGCCGGAGGGCAGGAGGGCCACTCGGGCTGGGCCGGAGGGCAGGAGGGCCACTCGGGCTGGGCCGGAGGGCAGGAGGGCCACTCTGGCAGTTCCGGGCAGTCGGGCCACTCTGGCAGTTCCGGGCAGTCGGGCCACTCTGGCAGTTCCGGGCAGTCGGGCCACTCTGGCAGTTCCGGGCAGTCGGGCCATTCGGGCAGATCCGGGCAGTCGGGCCACTCTGGCATCTACGGGCAGACGGGCCACTCTGGCGGCTCCTGACTAGCGGGCGGCTCTGGCGGCTCCTGAATAGCGGGCGGCTCTGGTGACTCCTGACTGGCGGGCAGCTCTGGCGACTCACGACTGGCGGGCAGCTCTGGCGACTTACGACTGGCCGGCAGCTCTGGTGACTCTTGACTGGCGGGTAGCTCTGGTGACTCCTGACTGGCGGGCAGGTCTGGTGACTTCTGACTGGCGGGCAGCTCTGGTGACTCCTGACTGGCGGGCAGCTCTGGTGACTCCTGACTGGCGGGCAGCTCTGGCGACTCCTGACTGGCGGGCAGCTCTGGCGACTTACGACTGGCGGGCAGCTCTGGCGACTTACGACTGGCGGGCAGCTCTGGCGACTTACGACTGGCGGGCAGCTCTGGCGACTTACGACTGGCGGGCAGCTCTGGTGACTCTTGACTGGCGGGCAGCTCTGGTGACTCTTGACTGGCGGGCAGCTCTGGTGACTGTTGACTGGCGAGGCTGGGCCGACGCACTAGACTCCTGATGCGTGGGGCTGGTACTGGACGTGCCAGCCTGGAGACACACACCTCAATGCTAGTGCGTTTAGCGGGAAACACCGGACCGTAGAGGCGCACTGGCGGTCTTGAGCGCAGGGTTGGCATCACCCCTTCAGGCTCGATGCTCACACTCCACATGCGGGGTGCTGGTACTGCGCTTACCGGCCTGAAAATGCCAGGCCTCACCACAGCACCTACCCCAAAGCACGGGACCTGTCCCGTGTGTTTTCTTCCAAAAAGGGTACGGGGAGCTGGCCTGGGTCTCCCATCTCGCCCCGCCAAACAGCCCTTGTGCCCCCACCAAAAAAATTATTGGGGCTGCCTCTCGGGCTCTACCTGCCTCCCAGGCAGGTTGTCGCAGTGCACCCGCAATTGCTCCCATGTCCAGTCAATCCTCTCCTCCAGTATTTCCAGCGACCAGGAATCCATCACCTCCCGAGCGCGCTGCTTCCAACTTTCCTCCTGTGGCTTCCTCCTCTTCCGCTGCTTGGTCTTTTGGTGGTGGGTGGTTCTGTCACAGAAGTTGTCATGGAGAGAAGACCAAGGCGCAGCGGGTATATGGATACTCATTCTTTTAATTCACAAAAAAAGTAAAGCATCCACAGAAAAAACTAAACAATTAACAGTATTCACGACTAACAACAGTTTGGCAGGCTCAACAAGCAGTGCTCACAAACAACCACCCACAACCCCAAAGAAAAACACACACACCTATATAGGACTTCCAATCAAAGGCAACTCAACACACCTGCCTTCAATTGGAAGTCCCAATCACCAACACAACATTTAACAAACACAAACCACCTGCCACATCCTGACCAAGACTAACACAGTTACGCCCTCTGCTGGTCAGGACGTGACACTGGGAATGTGATGAATGAAATAAAAGCTGAAATAAATAATTATCTCTACTATTATTCTGACATTTCACATTCTTAAAATGAAGTGATTATCCTAACTGACCTAAGACAGGGAATTTGTATTTGGGTAATGTATTTGGGTTAGGTGTATGTAAACTTCTGACTTCAACTGTATATACAAATGTATGTGGACAGCCCTTTAAAGTAGTGGATTTGGCTATTTCAGCCACACACTCATCATTATATTCATGATGGCGCCGGAGGGGATGTCTGCAGTTTCATTGTCTCTTAACCTACTGTCTTACTTTTTTGTATGTTTCATTGTTTGTAACTAATTTTGTACATAATGTTGCTACTGTTGTCTCTATTGACCGAAAAGAGCTTCTGGACATCAGAAGAGTGATTACTCACCTCGAACTGGACAAAGATTTTTTCTTTAATGAGTCAGACGGGAAGGATATACTCAAAACACCCCAACAGGCTACAGTCTCTGTAATCCTTTGGTGTAAGATGGCACCGGAAGAGAAGGCAGACGCTTTACGTGCCCCCAACCGATTGTGTTTTTTCATTTGTTTATTTGCATTATTTGTAACTTATTTTGTTACTTATTTTGTACATAATGTTGCCGCTACCATCTCTTATGACCGAAAATAACTTCTGGACATCAGAACTGCGATTACTCACCACGGACTGGCAGAATTCCTTTTTCCTTTATCGATTCTGACGAGCCCAACGTGAACGATATACTGCTTTCTCGGGAACAGACCCAGATCTTCGTCATTTGCGTGAGGAGGAGGCGAAGAAAAAGGGTCTGGAGGGCAGGCTGCCTTTTGAGAATTCGTAAGCAATCGAATAAACTCCCACTTTCTTCCATTCTGCTAGCAAACGTGCAATCTTTGGAGAATAAAATAGATGACCAACGGGACATTCAAAACTGTAATATCTTATGCTTCACGGAGATGTGGCTGAACGACGGCACTATCAACATACAGCTGGCTGGTTATACGCTATACCGGCAGGATAGAACAGCGGCGTCTGGTAAGACAAGGGGCGGCGGACTATGTATTTTTGTAAATAACAGCTGGTGCACGATATCTAAGGAAGTCTCGAAATATTGCTCGCCTGAGGTAGAGTATCTCATGATAAACTGTAGACCACACAACCTACCTAGAGAGTTTTCATCTGCATTTTTCATAGCTGTTTACATACCACTACATTCAGAGGCTGGCACTAAGTCAGCATTGAATGAGCTGTATTCCGCCATAAGCAAACAAGAAAACGCTCATCCAGAGACGGCGCCCCTAGTATCCGGGGACTTTAATGCAGGGAAACTTAAATCCGTTTTACCAAATTTCTATCAGCATCTTAAATGTGCAAAAAGAGGAAAAAAATCTCTCGACCACCTTTACTCCACACACAGAGATGCATACAAAGCTCTCCCTCGCCCTCCATTTGGCATATCTGACCATAATTCTATCCTCCTGATTCCTGCTTACAATCAAAAATTAAAGCAGGAAGTACCAGTGACTAGATCAATAAAAAAGTGGTCAGATGAAGCAGATGCTAAGCTACAGGACTGTTTTGCTAGCACAGACTGGAATATGTTCCGGGATTCCTCCAACGGCATTGAGGAGTACACCCCATCAGTCATGGGCTTCATCAATAAGTGCATTGATGACGTTGTCCCCACAGTGAACGTACGCACATACCCCAACTAGAAGTCATGGATTACAGGCAACATCCGCACTGAGCTAAAGGGTAGAGCTGCCGCTTTCAAGGAGCGGGACTTTATCCCGGAAGCGTATAAGAAATCCCGCTAAGCCCTCCAACGAACCATAAAACAGGCAAAGCGTCAATACAGGACTAAGATCGAATCATACTACATCGGCTCTGATGCTCGTCGGATGTGGCAGGGCTTGCAAACCATTACAGACTACAAAGGGAAGCACAGCCGAGAGCTGCCCAGTGACATGAGCCTACCAGACGAGCTAAACTACTTCTATACTCGTTTCGAGGCAAATAACACTGAAACATGCATGACAGCACCAGCTGTTCTGGAAGACTGTGTGATCACGCTCTCTGCAGCCGATGTGAGTAAGACCTTTAAACAAGTCAACATTTACCGGGCCGCAGGGCCAGTATGCAGATGACACAACAGTGGTAGGCCTGATCACCGACAACGATGAGGTAGCCTATAGGCAGGAGGTTAGAGACCTGATCGTGTGGTGCAAGGACAACAACCTTTCCCTCCACGTGATCAAGACAAAGGAGATGATTGTGGACTACAGGAAAAGGAGGACCGTGTCACGACTTCCACCGAAGGTGGCTCCTCTCCCTGTTCGGGAGGTACTCGGCGGTCGTCGTCGCCGGCCTACTAGCTGCCACCAATCCCATTTTCTCTTTTCGTTTAGCACTGTCTTGTTTTACACACCTGTGTATTGTTGTACTGATACGGTGGGTTTATATTTCCCTGCTGCAGGTTAGGCTGTGTGCGGGATTGTTGCTGTTTAGTACTTTAAGGGGTGCGTGCCTGCACCACGGGCTTTTGTTTCGTTTTGTGCGGTATGTGTTTTACCATGGACATTTTACTCGATAGTACGGAGTCGAGGTTTCTCCTCTGTGTGCACTTAATTCCTTCCCTGTGGGTGGATGCTACATTTTGTGCGGTTACACTTTGTGTTTGTGCTGTGCCTTTGGGACCGCCTGTAATAAACATTTGTTTTCCTGGAACCCATCTGCTCTCCTGCTCCTGATTCCACACACCCCCCTCTTGCCAGAGGCTTGTTACAGACCGAGCACGGCCCCATTCTCATCAACGGGGCTGTAGTGGAGCAGGTTGAGAGCCTCAAGTTCCTTGGCATCCACATCACCAACAAACTAACATGGTCCAAACACACCAAGATAGTCTTGAAGAGTGCACGACAAAACCTATTCCCCCTCAGGAGACTGAAAAGATTTGGCATGCGTCCTCAGATCCTCAAAAGGTTTTACAGCGGCACCATCGAGAGCATCCTGATGGGTTGCATCACTGCCTGGTATGGAAACTGCTCGGCCTCCAACCGCAAGGCACTACAGAGGGTAGTGTGTACAGCCCAGTACATCACTGGGGCCAAGCTTCCTGCCATCCAGGACCTCTATACCAGGCGGTGTCAAAAGAAGGCCCTAAAAATTGTCAAAGACTCCAGCCACCTGCTGCTACACTCTGTTATTGTCTATGCATAGTCACTTTAACAACTCTACCTACATGTACCTCAATTACCTCGAATCCGGTGCCCCCGCACATTGACTCTGTACCGGTACACACTGGATATAGCCTCAATATTGTTATTTACTGCTGCTATTTAATTTTTTGTTATTCTTATCTCTTACTTTTTGTTTTGCATTTTCTCAAAACTGCATTGCTGGTTAAGGGCTTGTAATTAAGCATTTCACCTATACCTATTGTATTCGGCGTATGTGACAAATACAATTTAATTTGATAGGTATATAAAATTGAGCACACAGCCATGCAATCTCCATAAACAAACATTGGCAATAGAATGTCCTTACTGAAGAGCTCATTGACTTTCAACTTAGCACCGTCATAGGATGCCATCTTTCCAACAAGTCAGTTCGTAACATTTCTGCACTGCTGGAGCTACCCCAGTCAACTGTAAGTGCTGTTACTGTGAAGTGGAAACCTCTTGGAGCAACAACGTCTCAGACACGAAGTGGTAGGCCACACAAGCTCACAGAACGGGAACAGCGAGTGCAGAAGCGTGCTGCGTGAATTTTTTTGTTGTCCTTGGTTGCAACATTCACTACCAAGTTCCAAACTGTCTCTGGAAGCAACGTCAGCACAATAACTGTTAGTTGGGAACTTCATAAAATGGGTTTCCATGGTCGAGCAGCTGCACACAAGCCTTAGATCACCATGTGCGACGCTGGAGTGGTGTACTATTGGACTCTAGAGCAGTGGAAATGTGTTCTCTGGAGTGATGAATCACACTTCACCATCTGGCAGTCCGTCGGACAAATCTGGGTTTGGCGGATGCCAGGAGAACGCTACCTGCCCGAATGCATAGTACCAACTGTAAAGTTCGGTGGATGAGGAAAAATGGTCTGGGGCTGTTTTTCATGGTTCAGGCTAGGCCCCTTAGGTCCAGTGAATGGACATCTTAATGCTTTAGCATAGAATAAATGGTTTGTCGAGATTGGTGTGGAAGAACTTGACTGGCCTACACAGAGCCCTGACCTCAACCCCATCAAACACCTTTGGGATGAATTGGAACACAGACTGTGAGCCAGGCCTAATCTCCCAACATCAGTGCCCAATCTCACTAATGCTCTTGTGGCTGAATGGAAGCAAGTCCCCGCAGCAATGTTCCAACATCTAGTGGAAAACCTTCCGGGAAGAGAGGAGGCTGTTATAGCAGCAAAGGGGGGACCAACTCCATATGAATGCCCATGAGTTTGGAATGAGACGTTCGAGCAGACGTCCACATACTTTTGGTCATGCAGTGTAGTTTTGTTCAGAGAGCAGGGTAGTAGAGAAAAAGTGTTTAGCGGAAAGAGCAGGAGGTTATCACATACTCTGATGGTATCAGTGTCACAACAACAAATTACTTGAAGAAATACACACACACCACACACACACACACACACA
>NC_042969.1:29723905-29741405 GCF_901001165.1 Salmo trutta | reverse complement strand
TGTGCGGCTTATTTATGTTCAAAATAATATATATTTTTTAATTCAGTGGGTGTGGCTTAATAGTCCAGAAATTACGGTACTTGTTTTTGTAAGAAGTATTGACCTGCTGAATGCACCAAGGTGACTGTTTAAACTACTAGCACACAGCTCAAACCCATTTTACGTTACATTTACATCATTTAGCAGACGCTCTTATCCAGAGCGACTTACAGTAGTGAATGTATACATTTCAATTCATGCATTCTTTTTGTACTGGCCCCCCATGGGAATCAAACCCACAACCCTGGCGTTGCACACACCATGCTGTCATTGCAAACACCATGCTCGACCAACTGAGCCACAGGGAATCCTGTGGCTCAAACAGGGAATCCTGTGGCTCAGACACCCATGCATACCCTTTGATTCCAAGATGGCGTAGCAGTTCAGACGTCCTGTCGTGTCCCGTGTATATATATATATATTTACATATTTTTTCTTCACTTATCTTTTTACATTTTTTTTTATTCTAAATACTCAACCTCAAAGCACTCTCCTGCAACCCGCCTCATTAAAAAAAAAAAAGAAAGTATTATTTACCTCATCTGAATTCCACGACAGAAGCTAGCCAGAGGTTAGCCATTTTCACTGGCTAACGTTGAAGTTCAGCTAGCTACGGTTAGCTGTCCTCAGCTATCCATTAGCTCGAAAAGCTATCGCCAGTTTTTGTACAGCGCGACTCAGACCAGAGCATATCGGACCTATTCTCTCTCCTTTCCTTGATTTCTACCGCAGGCTCTGGACATTTACACCTGGATCTTGCAGCTAACTAGCTGCTACCTGAGTGACTATTGGCAACGTCGGTCACGGAATTAACACACACTATTACGGAGCTAGCTAGTTAGCCAGCTGAAGAGTTCCGTCAGCCACTCGTGGGCTATTCCTGAGCTAGCCAGCTGAAGTGTCTCCTGGGCTACAACTCACCTATCCTGACCCGTTTTACTGCCGATGCGGAGCCCCATTGGGTCTTCACGACTGGATCACCGACGTTATCTGCCCGAGGGAGTTGTCCAACTGGCCCCTCCGTCGCGACGTAACCTGATCGCCCATCTGCGGCCAGCTAATCGTTAGCTGTCTTTTCGGCTGCGATCTGAATAGGTCTGTCGGACACTTTTCTTGGGCCACTACAACTAACTATTTTGCCAACTTGGACAGGTCCCCCCCTTCCACACGGAACCCCACTAACCCACAAACGGAAACGCACGAGGCGGCTAAAAACAGACCTCCCTCCCATCTTCCACCAGCTTGCTACCTATGGCCCGGCTAGCTGTCTGAATCTCACTGGACCCTCTGATCACTCGGCTAAGCATGCCTCTCCTTAATGTCAATATGCCTTATCCATTGCTGTTCTGGTTAGTGTTTATTGGCTTATTTCACTGTAGAGCCTCTAGCCCTGCTCATTATACCTTATCCAACCTCTCAGTTCCTCCACCCACACATGCTATGACATCTTCTGGTTTCAATTATGTTTCTAGAGACAATATCTCTCTCATAATCACTAAATGCCTAGGTTTACCTCCTCTGTACTCACATCCCACCATACCTTTGTCTGTACATTATACCTTGAAGCTATTTTATCGCCCCCAGATACCTGCTCCTTTTTCTCTCTATTCTGGACGTCACAGACGACCAATTCTTATAGCTTTTAGCCGTACCCTCATACTTATTCTTCTCTGCTCCGCTGGGGATGTAGAGGTGAATCCAGGCCCTGCAGTGCCTGGCTCCACACCTACTCCCCAGGCGCTCTCTTTTGATGACTTCTGTAACCGTAATAGCCTTGGTTTCATGCATGTTAACATTAGAAGCCTCCTCCCTAAGTTTGTTTTATTCACTGCTTTAGCACACTCTGCCAACCCGGATGTCCTAGCTGTGTCTGAATCTTGGCTTAGGAAGTCCACCAAAAACTGTGAAATCTTCATCCCTAACTACAACGTTTTCAGACAAGATAGAACGACCAAAGGGGGCGGTGTTGCAATCTACTGCAGAGATAGCTTGCAGAGTTCTGTCCTGCTATCCAGGTCTGTACCCAAACAATTTGAACTTCTACTTTTAAAAATCCACCTCTCCAAAAACAAGTCTCTCACCGTTGCCGCCTGCTATAGACCCCCCTCGGCCCTTAGCTGTGCTCTGGACACCATATGTGAACTGATTGCCCCCCATCTATCTTCAGAGCTCGTGCTACTAGGCGACCTAAACTGGGACATGCTTAACACCCCAGCCATTCTACAATCCAAGCTTGATGCCCTCAATCTCACACAAATTATTAATGAACCCACCAGGTACAACCCCAAAGCCGCAAACACTGGCACCCTCATAGATATCATCCTAACCAATGTGCCCTCTAATTACACCTCTGCTGTTTTCAACCAAGATCTCAGCGATCACTGCCTCATTGCCTGCACCCGTAATGGGTCAGCGGTCAAACGACCTCCACTCATCACTGTCAAACGCTCCCTGAAAGATTTCAACGAGCAAGCCTTTCTAATCGACCTGGCCCTGGTATCCTGGAAGGATATTGACCTCATCCCGTCAGTAGAGGATGCCTGGTTATTTTTTTTTAAATGCCTTCCTCTCCATCTTAAATAAGCATGCCCCTTTCAAGAAATTTAGAACCAGGAACAGATATAGCCCTTGGTTCTCCCCAGACCTGACTGCCCTTAACCAACACAAAAATATCCTGTGGCGTTCTGCATTAGCATCGAACTGCCCCCGCGATATGCAACTTTTTAGGGAAGTTAGAAACCAATGCACACAGGCAGTTAGAAACGCCAAGGCTAGCTTTTTCAAACAGAAATTTGCTTCGTGCAACTCCAACTCTAAAAAGTTCTGGGACATTGTAAAGTCCATGGAGAATAAGAACACCTCCTCCCAACTGCCCACTGCACTGAGGATAGGAAACTCTGTCACCACCGATAAGCCCACTATAATTGAGAATTTCAATAAGCATTTTTCTACGGCTGGCCATGCTTTCCACCTAACTACCCCTACTGCATTCAACAGCACTGCACCCCCCACAGCTACTCGCCCAAGCCTCCCCCATTTCTCCTTCTCCCAAATCCATTCAGCTGATGTTCTGAAAGAGCTGCAAAATCTGGACCCCTACAAATCAGCTGGGCTTGACAATCTGGACCCTTTCTTTCTAAAATTATCTGCCGAAATTATTGCAACCCCTATTACTAGCCTGTTCAACCTCTCTTTCGTGTCGTCTGAGATTCCCATAGATTGGAAAGCAGCTGCTGTCATCCCCCTCTTCAAAGGAGGTGACACTCTTGACCCAAATTGCTACAGACCTATATCCATCCTACCCTGCCTTTCTAAGGTCTTCGAAAGCCAAGTCAACAAACAGATTACCGACTATTTTGAATCCCACCGCACCCTCTCCGCTATGCAATCTGGTTTCAGAGCTGGTCATGGGTGCACCTCAGCCACGCTCAAGGTCCTAAACGACATCGTAACCGCCATCGATAAGAAACATTACTGTGCTGCCGTATTCATTGACCTGGCCAAAGCTTTTGACTCTGTTAATCACCACATCCTCATCGGCAGACTTAGTAGCCTTGGTTTCTCAAACGATTGCGTCGCCTGGTTCACCAACTACTTCTCTGACAGAGTTCAGTGTGTCAAATCGGAGGGCCTACTGTCTGGACCTCTGGCAGTCTCTATGGGGGTACCACAGGGTTCAATTCTTGGGCCAACTCTTTTCTCTGTATACATAAATGATGTCGCTCTTGCTGCTGGTGAATCTCTGATCCACCTCTACGCAGACGACACCATTCTGTATACTTCTGGCCCTTCTTTGGACACTGTGTTAACAACCCTCCAGACGAGCTTCAATGCCATTCAACTCTCCTTCCGTGGTCTCCAACTGCTCCTAAACACAAGTAAAACTAAATGCATGCTCTTCAACCAATCGCTGCCTGCACCTGCCCGCCCATCCAGCATAACTTCTCTGGACGGTTCTAACTTAGAATTTTTGGACAACTACAAATACCTAGGTGTCTGGTTAGACTGTAAACTCTCCTTCCAGACTCACATCAATCATCTCCAATCCAAAGTGAAATCTAGAATTGGCTTCCTATTTTGCAACAAAGCATCCTTCACTCATGCTGCCAAACATACCCTCGTAAAACTGACCATCCTACCAATCCTCGACTTCGGCGATGTCATTTACAAAATAGCCTCCAATACCCTACTCAACAAGCTGGATGCAGTCTATCACAGTGCCATCCGTTTTGTCACCAAAGCCCCATATACAACCCACCACTGCGACCTGTATGCTCTCGTTGGCTGGCCTTCACTTCATAATCGTCGCCAAACACATTGGCTCCAGGTCATCTACAAGACCCTGCTAGGTAAAGTCCCCCCTTATCTCCGCTCACTGGTCACCATAGCAGCACCCACCTGTAGCACGCGCTCCAGCAGGTATATCTCTCTGGTCACCCCTAAAGCCAACTCCTCCTTTGGTCGTCTCTCCTTCCAGTTCTCAGCTGCCAATGACTGGAACGAACTACAAAAATCTCTAAAACTGGAAACACTTATCTCCCTCACTAGCTTTAAGCACCAGCTGTCAGAGCAGCTCACAGATCTCTGCACCTGTACATAGCCCATCTTTAATTGAGCCCAAACTACTACCTTTTCCCCTACTGTATTTATTTATTTTATTTATTTTGCTCCTTTGCACCATATTATTTATATTTTAACTTTTAACTTTCTTCAAACTACAAATCTACCATTCCAGTGTTTTTCTTGCCATACTTTATTTACTTTGCCACCATGGCATTTTTTTGCCTTTACCTCCATTATCTCACATCATTTGCTCACATTGTATATAGTCTTATTTTTTTCTACTGCATCATTGATTGTATGTTGTTTTACTCCATGTGTAACTCTGTGTTTTTGTATGTTGTCGAACTGCTTTGCTTTATCTTGGCCAGGTCGCAATTGTAAATGAGAACTTGTTCTCAACTTGCCTACCTGGTTAACCTCTTACATCTAGGGGGCAGTAATTTCACGGCTGGATAAAAAACGTACCCGATTTAATCTGATTATTAGTCCTGCCCAGAAACTGGAATATGCATATAATTATTAGCTTTGGAGAGAAAACACTCCAAAGTTTCTGAAACTGTTTGAATGGTGTCTGTGAGTATAACAGAACTCCTATGGCAGGCAAAAACCTGAGATGCTTCTGTTCAGGAAGTACCCTGTCTGAACATTTCTTGCCCTTCTTGATTCTCTCTATCGTTTACAAAGGATCTCTGCTCTTACGTGACACTTCTCACGTCAACAATGGAGTCTCACAGCCCGGGAAAAACAGGAATGATGTCATTCAAAGCCCTGGCTGAAGCACACGAGAGCAAATGCTGAGTGGTCAGTCAATGGACTAAGCCTTAGGCGCGTGACACGCCCCGCCCCCGGCTTTCGGTTTTTTCCTCAGTTTACAGACAGGCAGATTCCCGGTCGGAATATTATCGCTTCTCTACGAGATAAATTGCATAAATATTGGTTTTAAACAGCGGTTGACATGCTTCGAAGTACGGTAATGGAATATTTCGAAATTTTTTGTCATATTTTGCGTCATGCTCGTGGCCGAGATTTAGCGTTGGGATAGTGTCTAGAACGCACGAACAAAACGTCGCTGTTTGGATATAACGATGGATTATTTGGGACCAAACCTACATTTGTTATTGAAGTAGAAGTCCTGGCAGTGTATTCTGATGAAGAACAAGCAAGGTAAGAACATTTTTCTTATAGGAAATGTGATTTTGGTGAAGGCTACACTGGGTGGGTGTCTAAATAGCTAGCCCTGTAACGCCGGGCTATGTACTTACATTATTGCAAAATGTGCTTCATCCGAAAAGCTATTTTAAAATCGGACATATCGAGTGCATAGAGGAGTTCTGTATCTATAATTCTTAAAATAATTGTTATGCTTTTTGTGAACGTTTATCGTGAGTAATTTAGTAAAATCACCGGAAGTGTTCGGTGGGAATGCTAGTTCTGAACGTCACATGCTAATGTAAAAAGCTGGTTTTTGATATAAATATGAACTTGATTGAACAGACATGCATGTATTGTATAACACAATGTCCTAGGTGTGTCATCTGATGAAGATCATCAAAGGTTAGTGCTGCATTTAGATATGGTTTGGGTTTATGTGACATGATATGCTAGCTTGAAAAATGGCTGTGTGATTATTCCTGGCTGGGTACTCTGCTGACATAATCTAATGTTTTGCTTTCGCTGTAAAGCCTTTTTGAAATCGGACAGTTTGGTTAGATAAAGGAGAGTCTTGTCTTTAAATAGCTGTAACATAGTCATATGTTTGAAAAGTGTAAGTTTTCGGATTTAGAGGAGTTTGAATTTCGCGCCCCGCCCATCATTGGATATTGGAGCAGACGTTCCGCTAGCGGAACGTGTAGATGTTTAAATAAAGGTGAAATAAAATAAAATAAATAAATACCCCACAAGACATGCCACCAGAGGTCTCTCCAAGTCCAGAACAGACTATGGGAGGCACACAGTGCTACATAGAGCCATGACTACATGGAACTCTATTCCACATCAGGAAACTGCTTCAAGAAGTAGAATCAGATTGTGGGGACTGTGAAAAGACACACAGGCACAGACAGACATACACATGATAAGAGACACACTCTACACACACGTACACATGGATGTTGAATTGTAGATATGTGGTAGTAGAGTAGTGGCCTGAGGGAACACACTGTGCTGTGAAAAGTGTTATGAAACGTAATGTCATGTAATTGTACATAACTCCCTTAATGTTGCTGGACCCAGGAAGAGAAGCTGCTGATCCTGGGATCCTTACTAAATACAAAAACCTCCGGTACACACACACACACACACACACACACACACACACACACACACACACACACACACACACACACACACACACACACACACACACACACACACACACACGGCCGTCAGTGTTGCTGCTGGTGTGTAGTGGTCATGGTAGCCTGATGGCCTGGTGGGGCAGAGTAACGGGTGATGATGATTTCTCTGTCATATGTGTTTGTCCTCTACATGTCTGCTACCATCCCCTGTCTGAGAAGGAACTGTGGGAGGCTGATTGCTTCACACACACACACACACACACACACACACACACACACACACACACACAGACACACACACAGACACACACACACAGAGAGAGAGAGAGACAATCTCCCCTTCGCTGTAAAAGGCTGTCTGAGCCAGCCAGCCAGCCAGCCAGCCAGCCTGCCTGCCGAAGTGTGTCAGTCAAAGTAAATTGCTGGGTGCATTACAACCCTTTGAAGCTATTGAGGCCTCATTTTCACTATTGCTTCATAGAGAGAGTGGGAGGGGGAGAGGAGGGGAGAAGGCAAAGTGGAGAGAGGACGAGACAGAAGGGAGGGGAAGAGAGGGAAGGGGTGTGTGTGTGATTGTGTGTGTGTTTAATAATAATTCATATGATGTGCTTTAGCACACATTGGTTTCTCAGCTAGTCAGTTTGAGCTGATCATTATCCTGTTGTCCTTAGTTTGTTGTTGTTGTTGTTGTTGTTAAGGCTGATCATTATCCTGTTGTCCTTAGTTTGTTGTTGTTGTTGTTGTTAAGGCTGATCATTATCCTGTTGTCCTTAGTTTGTTGTTGTTGTTGTTGTTAAGGCTGATCATTATCCTGTTGTCCTTAGTTTGTTGTTGTTGTTAAGGCTGATCATTATCCTGTTGTCCTTAGTTTGTTGTTGTTGTTGTTGTTAAGGCTGATCATTATCCTGTTGTCCTTAGTTTGTTGTTGTTGTTGTTGTTAAGGCTGATCATTATCCTGTTGTCCTTAGTTTGTTGTTGTTGTTGTTGTTAAGGCTGATCATTATCCTGTTGTCCTTAGTTTGTTGTTGTTGTTGTTGTTAAGGCTGATCATTATCCTGTTGTCCTTAGTTTGTTGTTGTTGTTGTTGTTAAGGCTGATCATTATCCTGTTGTCCTTAGTTTGTTGTTGTTGTTGTTAAGGCTGATCATTATCCTGTTGTCCTTAGCTGATGTTGTTATTGTTGTTGTTTATTTCCTACACACTTGTTTTTCCTCTCCTCTCAAAATAAGCCCCTCTTCTTTCCTGCTCGATATGTGTGTGTGTGTGTATCTGTTTGTGTCTGTGTTTGTGTGTGTGTTTGTGTGTGTATGTGTGTGTCTGAATGCGTGTGTGTATGTTTGTGTGTACAGTATGTGTCTGTCTGAATGTCTGTCTGTGTGTATGTGTGTGTGTATGTTTGTGTGTACAGTATGTGTCTGTCTGAATGTCTGTCTGTGTGTATGTGTGTGTGTATGTTTGTGTGTACAGTATGTGTGTTAATCTGAACTTCCTTCCCTCTAGAGCTCAAAGCAAAGTCATCTCTACCCACAACCCCCTGCAGTGGAAAAAACTTCTAGACTGAGAACAACTCCCCAGCCGTGAGTCACACACACACACACACACACACACACACACACACACACACACACACACACACACACACACACACACACACACACACAATACAGGAGAGAGAGAGACGGGAGAGAGAGAGACAGGAGAGAGAGACAGGAGAGAGAGAGACAGGAGATATAGGAGACAGAGAGACAGGAGAGAGAGAGATACAGGAGAGAGGGAGAGGAGAGAGAGACAAGAGAGACAGGAGAGAGAGAGACAAGAGAGACAGGAGAGACAGGAGAGAGAGAGACAGAAGAAAGAGACAGAAGAAAGAGACAGGAGAGAGAGACAGGAGAGACAAGAGAGAGAGAGAGACATGAGAGAGAGACAGGAAAGAAAGAAACAGGAGAGAGAGAGACAGGAGAGAGACAGGAGAGAGACAGACAGGAGAGACAGGAGAGAGACAGGAGAGAGAGAGAAAGGAGAGAGAGACAGGAGAGACAAGAGAGAGAGAGACAAGAGAGAGAGACAGGAAAGAAAGAAACAGGAGAGAGAGAGACAGGAGAGAGAGACACAGGAGAGAGAGACAGGAGAGAGAGAGACAGGAGAGAGAGAAGCAGGAGAGAGAGAAACAGGAGAGAGAGAAACAGGAGAGAGAGACAGGAGAGAGGAGAGACAGGAGAGAGAGACAGGAAAGAGAGAGACACAGGAGAGACAAGAGAGAGAGAAACAGGAGAGACAGGAGACAGGAAAGACAGGACAGAGAGAAACAGGAGAGAGAGAAACAGGAGAGAGAGACACAGGAGAGAGAGAAAGATGAGAGAGAGAGACAGGAGAGAGTGACAGGAGAGAGAGACAGGAAAGACAGGAGAGAGAGAGCCAGGAGAGAGAGAGACAGGACAGAGAGAGACAGGACGGAGAGAGACAGGAGAGAGAGAGAAACAGGAGAGACAGGACAAAGAGAGACAGGACAAAGAAAGACAGGAGAAAGAGAGATAGGAGAGAGAGAAACAGGAGAGAGGGAGACCAGAGAGACAGGAGAGAGTGAGACAGGAGAGAGAGAGACAGAAGAGAGCGAGACAGGAGAGAGAAAGGCAGGAGAGAGAGAGAGACAGGAGAGAGAGACAGGAGAGAGAGAGAGACAGGAGAAAGAGAGACAGGAGAGACATGAGAGAGACAGGAAAGAGAGAGACAGGAAAGAGAGAGACAGGAGAGACAGGAGAGAGAGAGGAGAGAGAGAGACAGGAGAGAGAGAGACAGGAGAGACAGGAGAGAGAGAGAGAGAGAGACAGGAGAGAGAGACACAGAAGAGAGAGAGAGAGGAGAGAAAGGAGAAAGAGACAGAAGAGAGAGAGACAGGAGAGACAGACGAGAGAGACAGGAGAGAGAGAGACAGAAGAGAGAGATGAGAGAGAGACAGGAGAAAGAGTGAAAGGAGAGAGAGACAGGAGAGAGAGAGACAGAAGAGAGCAAGACAGGAGAGAGCGACAGGAGAGAGAGGCAGGAGAGAGAGAGACAGGAAAAAGAGACAGGAGAAAGAGACAGGAGAAAGAGAGACATGAGAGACATGAGAGAGAGAGACAGGAAAGAGAGACAGGAGGGAGAGAAAAAGGAGAGACAGGAGAGAGAGAGAGAGGAAAGATAGAGACAGGAGAGAGAGACAGGAGAGATTGAGACAGAAGAGAGAGACAGGAGAAAGAGTGACAGGAGAGAGAGAGATAGGAGAGAGAGAGACAGGAGAGAGAGAGACAGGAGAAAGAGACATGAGATTGACAGGAAAGAGAGAGACAGGAAAGAGAGAGACAGGAAAGAGAGACAGGAGAGAGAGAGAGAGGAGAGAGAGACAGGAGAAAGGGTGAAAGGAGAGAGAGACAGGAGAGATAGAGACAGAAGAGAGCAAGACAGGAGAGAGCAACAGGAGAGAGAGACAGGAGAGAGAGAGAGACAGGAGAGAGAGACAGGAGAAAGAGACAGGAGAAAGAGAGACATGAGAGACATGAGAGAGAGAGACAGGAAAGAGAGACAGGAGTGAGAGAAACAGGAGAGACAGGAGAGAGAGACAGGAAAGATAGAGACAGGAGAGAGAGAGACAGGAGAGAGAGACAGAAGAGAGAGACAGGAGAGAGAGAGAGACAGGAGAAAGAGTGACAGGAGAGAGAGACAGGAGAGAGAGAGACAGGAGAGAGAGAGAGATACAGGAGAAAGAGAGATAGGAGAGCAAGAGACAGGAGAGAGAGAGACAGGAGAGAGAGAGACACAGGAGAGAGGGAGACACAGGTGAGAGAGAGACACAGGTGAGAGAGAGAGACAGGAGAGAGAGAGAGGGACAGGAGAGAGAGGGAGAGCGACGGGAGAGAGACAGGAGAGAGAGAGAAACAGGAGAGAGAGAGAGACAGGAGTGAGAGACAGGACAGAGAGAGAGACAGGAGAGAGAGAGAGGGACAGGAGAGAGAGGGAGAGCGACGGGAGAGAGACAGGAGAGAGAGAGCGAGAAACAGGAGAGAGAGAGAGACAGGAGTGAGAGACAGGACAGAGAGAGAGACAGGAGAGAGAGAGAGGGACAGGAGAGAGAGGGAGAGCGACGGGAGAGAGACAGGAGAGAGAGAGAGAGAGAGGAACAGGAGAGAGAGAGAGACAGGCGTGAGAGTCAGGACAGAGAGAGAGACAGGAGAGAGAGAGAGGGACAGGAGAGAGAGGGAGAGCGACGGGAGAGAGACAGGAGAGAGAGAGAGAGAGAGGAACAGGAGAGAGAGAGAGACAGGAGTGAGAGTCAGGACAGAGAGAGAGACAGGAGAGAGAGACAGAAGAGAGAGACAGGAGAGAGAGAGAGACAGGAGAAAGAGTGACAGGAGAGAGAGACAGGAGAGAGAGAGACAGGAGAGAGAGAGAGATACAGGAGAAAGAGAGATAGGAGAGCAAGAGACAGGAGAGAGAGAGACAGGAGAGAGAGAGACACAGGAGAGAGGGAGACACAGGTGAGAGAGAGACACAGGTGAGAGAGAGAGACAGGAGAGAGAGAGAGGGACAGGAGAGAGAGGGAGAGCGACGGGAGAGAGACAGGAGAGAGAGAGAAACAGGAGAGAGAGAGAGACAGGAGTGAGAGACAGGACAGAGAGAGAGACAGGAGAGAGAGAGAGGGACAGGAGAGAGAGGGAGAGCGACGGGAGAGAGACAGGAGAGAGAGAGCGAGAAACAGGAGAGAGAGAGAGACAGGAGTGAGAGACAGGACAGAGAGAGAGACAGGAGAGAGAGAGAGGGACAGGAGAGAGAGGGAGAGCGACGGGAGAGAGACAGGAGAGAGAGAGAGAGAGAGGAACAGGAGAGAGAGAGAGACAGGAGTGAGAGTCAGGACAGAGAGAGAGACAGGAGAGAGAGAGAGGGACAGGAGAGAGAGGGAGAGCGACGGGAGAGAGACAGGAGAGAGAGAGAGAGAGAGGAACAGGAGAGAGAGAGAGACAGGAGTGAGAGTCAGGACAGAGAGAGAGACAGGAGAGAGAGTGACATTAAAGTGAATCATCTAAATGCATCCCCTTTCTTTCAACCCCTTACCCTCCTGCTCTTCCTTCCCTCCCTTTCCTTTCCTCCTCTTCCTCTCTCTCTCTTCATCTCCCTCTCTCTCTCTATCTCCACCCCAGTATAATCCCATTAAGGCCAATATTCCAGGCTACTGAGCATCCTTTCTATGCAGCAATTACAAACCTTTAGAGACATCAACAGACCATTTCTTCTCCGCTCACACCATCCATCAACTATTTAGCTTCTCAGACACCGAGAGGATTGTGTGTGTGTGTGTGTCTGTGTGTGTGTGTGTGTACATGTGTGTGTATGTGTTACATTGTCTGGCTTACTTAAAAAGGCTCTGTATGGATTTTGGAGTTATAGATTCTAGATCCTATTATAGTAGTATGAATGCAAGTGAGACGCAGTAAATGTATACTGTTCAATCGTGGCCAAAAGTTTTGAGAATGACACAAATATTAATTTCCACAAAGTTTGCTGCTTCAGTGTCTTTAGATATTTTTGTCAAATGTTACTATGGAATACTGAAATATAATTACAAGCATTTCATAAGTGTCAAAGGCTTTTATTGACAATTACACGAAGTTGATGCAAAAAGTCAATATTTGCAGTGTTGACCCTTTTTTTTCAAGACCTCTGCAATCCTCCCTGGCATGCTGTCATTTAACTTCTGGGCCACATTCTGACTGATGGTAGCCCATTCTTGCATAACCAATGCTTGGAGTTTGTCAGAATTTGTGGGTTTTTGTTTGTCCACCCGCCTCTTGAGGATTGACCACAAGTTCTCAATGGGATTAAGGTCTGGGGAGTTTCCTGGCCATGGACCCAAAATATCGATGTTTTGTTTCCCGAGCCACTTAGTTATCACTTTTGCCTTATGGCAAGGTGCTCCATCATGCTGGAAAAGGCATTGTTCATCACCAAACTGTTCCTGGATGGTTGGGAGAAGTTGCTCTCGGAGGATGTGTTGGTACCATTCATTATTCGTGGCTGTGTTCTTAGGCAAAATTGTGAGTGAGCCCACTCCCTTGGCTGAGAAGCAACCCCACACATGAATGGTCTCAGGATGCTTTACTGTTGGCATGACACAGGACTGATGGTAGCGCTCACCTTGTCTTCTCCGGACAAGCTTTTTTCCAGATGCCCCAAACAATCAGAAAGGGGATTCATCAGAGAAAATGACTTTACCCCGGTCCTCAGCAGTCCAATCCCTGTACCTTTTGCAGAATATCAGTCTGTTCCTGATGTTTTTCCTGGAGAGAAGTGGCTTCTTTGCTGCCGTTCTTGACACCAGGCCATCCTCCAAAAATCTTCGCCTCACTGTGTGTGCAGATGCACTCACACCTGCCTGCTGCCATTCCTGGGAAATCTCTGTACTGGTGGTGCCCCGATCCCGCAGCTGAAACAACTTTAAGAGACGGTCCTGGCGCTTGTCGGACTTTCTTGGGCGCCCTGAAGCCTTCTTCACAACAATTGAACCGCTCTCCTTGAAGTTCTTGATGATCCGATAAATGGTTGATTTAGGTGCAATCTTACTGGCAGCAATATCCTTGCCTGTGAAGCCCTTTTGTGCAAAGCAATGATGACTGCACGTGTTTCCTTGCAGGTAACGATGATTGACAGAGGAAGAACAATGATTCCAAGCACCACCCTCCTTTTGAAGCTTCCAGTCTGTTATTCAAACTCAATCAGCATGACAGAGTGATCTCCAGCCTTGTCCTCGTCAACACTCACTACTGTGTTAACGAGAGAATCATTGACATGATGTCAGCTGGTCCTTTTGTGGCAGGGCTGAAATGCAGTGGAACTGTTTTTTGGAGATTCAGTATATTTGCATGGCAAAGAGGGACTTTGCAATTAATTACAATTCATCTGATCACTCTTCATAACATTCTGGAGCATATGCAAATTTCCATCATACAAACTGAGGCAGCAGACTTTGTGAAAATTAATATTTGTGTCATTCTCAAAACCTTTGGCCACGACTGTACAGCAGACAATGTAAGGTCATCTTATATCTGTATGTTCTGGTGTTATCAGCTGAGAGACACAGTTCATCCCAGGGTTTAGTTAGGGTTAATATGTGTGTGTGTGTGTTTGTGTGTGTTTATGTGTGTTTACGTGTGTGTGTGTGTGTGTGTGTGTGTGTGTGTGTGTGTGTGTGTGTGTGTGTGTGTGTGTGTGTGTGTGTGTGTGTGTGTGTGTGTGTGTGTGTGTGTGTGTGTGTGTGTGTGTGTGTGTGTGTGTGTGTGGAGCCAAAAGGCAGGTTTGAGCCCTGTGTGACATTGAGAAGTGTACAGAAAAGGCCCGTAGAACAGAGAACTGATGAGATAAGGAGTCACCTGCCTTTACAACAGATTCATTACTACTAGCTACACACTGTCACACCACCTTGTTTGAGAGAGAAACAGAGAGGGACAGAGAGAGACAGAGAGAGACAGAGAGAGACAGAGAGAGACAGACAGAGACAGAGACCGAGAGAGACAGAGAGAGACAGAGAGAGAGACAGAGAGAGACAGAGACTGAGAGAGACAGAGAGACAGACAGAGACAGAGAGAGACAGAGACCGAGATAGACAGAGAGAGACAAAGAGAGACAGAGACAGACAGAGACAGAGAGAGACAGAGAGAGACAGAGAGAGACAGAGACAGAGACAGAGAGAGACAGAGAGAGACAGAGAGAGAGACAGATAGAGACAGAGACAGAGACAGAGACAGATAGTGACAGAGACAGACAGAGACAGAGACAGACAGAGACAGACAGAGACAGAGAGAGACAGAGACAGAGAGAGACAGAGAGAGACAGAGAGAGACAGAGACAGAGAGAGACAGAGACAGATAGAGACAGAGACAGATAGCGACAGAGACAGATACAGAGAGAGACAGAGAGAGACAGAGAGAGACAGAGACAGATAGAGACCGACAGATAGAGACAGAGACAGACAGAGACAGATAGAGACAGACAGATAGAGACAGAGAGAGACAGAGACAGACAGATAGAGACAGAGACAGAGAGAGAGTGATGACAGTGAAAGACAATGTGCCACCAAGCGAGCTACAAAACAATTAGTCAGACAATAGAGGTGACACTGTGTCGACACTAGATCACCATGGAAACGGTGGAACACTGCATGATCAGTCAAACACTACCCACTTCCTGCTAACGCTATTCTCTAGCGATAGAGAGATTGGAAACAAATGGAGGGATGGTGAAAATGGAGAGAGGGACAGATAGAGGAGAGGGATGGGAGGAGACCCCTCTTCATCCCTCTCTCCCTCCCTCCTCTCTCCATCCCTTCCTCCATCTCTCCATCCCTCCCTCCATCTCTCCATCCCTCCCTCCATCTCTCCACCCCCCCTCCATCTCTCCAACTCTCCCTCTCTCCCTCCATCTCTCCATCCCTCCCTCCATGTCTCCATCCCTCCCCCCTCCATCTCTTCATCCATCCCTCCATCCCTCCATCTCTCCATCCATCCCTCCCTCCATCTCTCCATCCCTCCCTCCATCTCTCAATCGATCTATCCCCCTCTTTGGTCCCTCAGGCACTGGCCCACCTCAGAAGGAACCCAGTATGAGTCTCTGCTGGGAGTAAGAGGGACGTGGTGGGCGTCGCACCCCCGTTCAGTACCCTTCCGGATTTCCCTGGTGGGGGAAACGCCAGATGCACACACCGAGAGTGCCACTCAATCACACACACACACAATCCCCACTGCAATCACCCACACATTCCTCTCATGAATTATATTTATCTTTTTATAATCAAACCTATTTTCATCTCTGCCCAGAGACTAAATCCCACAGGAGTGTGTGTCTGTGTGTGTGTGTGTGTGTGTGTGTGTGTCTATGTGTGTGTGTGTGTCTATGTGTGTGTGTGTGTGTGTGTGTGTGTGTGTGTGTGTGTGTGTGTGTGTGTGTGTGTGTGTGTGTGTGTGTGTTGTGTGTCTATGTGTGTGTGTGTGTGTCTGTGTGTGTGTGTGTGTGTGTGTGTGTGTGTGTGTGTGTGTGTGTGTGTGTGTGTGTGTGTGTGTGTGTGTGTGTGTGTCTATGTGTCTATGTGTGTGTGTGTGTGTGTGTGTCTATGACCAAGCCCGAACCATGAACAACTGCCCCAGACCATTATTCCACCTCCTCCAAACTTTACAATTGTCACTATGCATTGGGGCAGGTAGTGTTCTCCTGGCATCCGCCAAACCCAGATTTGTCCATCAGACTGTCAGATGGTGAAGCGTGATTCATATGTTTCCACTGCTCAAGAGTCCAATGGCGGCGAGCTTTACACCACTCCAGCCGATGCTTGACATTGCGCATGGTGATCTTAGGCTTTAGTGTGGCTGCTCGGCCATGGAAACTAATTTCATGAAGACCCAGACAAACAGCTATTGTGCTGACGTTGCTTCCAGGGGCAGTTTGGAACTCGGTAGTGAGTGTTGCAACCGATGACAGACGTTCTGTGAGCTTGTGTGGCCTACCACTTCGCGGCTGAGCTGTTGTTTCTCCTAGACGTTTCCACTTCACAAGAACACCACTTACAGTTGACCGGGGCAGCTCTAGCAGGGCAGAAATTTGACGAACGCACTTGCTGGAAAGATGGCATCCTATGACAGTGCCACGTTGAAAGTCACTGAGCTCTTCAGTAAGGCCATTCTACTGCCGATGTTTGTCTATGGGGATTGCATGGCTATGTGCTGGATTTTAAATCCCTGTCAGTAGGAAATAGCCAAATCCACTCATTTGAAGGGGTGTCCACATACTTTTGTATATATAGTGTAGGTTTGGGAGTGCTATCAAAGCTTTCTGATCTATTAACAAAACCAATGACAAATAATACATGAATAAACTAATGTCCGTGCTAAGCTAAACCAACAGGCAAACTAAACAATGACTCATTAGGTGAAGATGGGCGAGAGACAGAGTGAGAGAAAGAGAGAGAGAGCGAGAGAGATGGGGGAGAGCGAGAGCGAGAGAGAGAGGGGAGGGAGAGAGAGAGAGAGATGAGAGAGAGAGAGAGAGAGAGAGAGAGATGAGAGAGATGAGAGAGAGAGGGAGTTGAGAGCGAGAGAGAGAGAGATGGTGGAGAGTGAGAGCGAGAGAGAGAGGGGAGGGAGAGAGATGGGGTAGAGAGAGAGAGAGAGAGAGAGAGAGCGAGAGAGATGGGGGAGAGAGAGAGAGAGAGAGAGAGAGGGGGGGGAGAGAGGGGAGAGAGAGAGAGAGAGAGAGAGAGAGAGAGAGAGAGAGAGGAGGGGGGAGATGAGAGAGAGAGAGAGAGAGAGAGAGAGAGAGAGAGAGAGAGAGAGAGACAGAGAGCGATTGAAGTGTGGAGAAACATCCTCCTGATCCAATCTAAAGCGTGTGTCTGGGTCCAGAGCAGAGAGACATGTCACAGTGAGCTAATTGACAGCTAGTGAAAGTGCATTTGACAGAAACCCACTAATAAACAGAGAGAGAAAACATGTTTGGAAGTAGTTTTAGAAGATGTTTTGCTTGCATTAGGTTTTAGGTTTTATTTATTCGCAAAAAAGGAAAGAAGTGAAAGACAAAACAGTGCA
>NC_042969.1:29691405-29718905 GCF_901001165.1 Salmo trutta | reverse complement strand
CCGCGGGGAAATTGAGAATATTATATTAGCCTGGTGAGAATATTATCAAGTGCTTGTCAAACTGTGAATGAGAGACTGATGAAGTGTGTGCAGCCTGCGCAAGAAGCAAATCATAATGCTAAGCAAATCATAATGCTAAGCAAATCATAATGCTAAGAAAATCTGGTCTCTGCTAAATGAACCAGTGTAGTCCACAGCCATATGACGTAGCCAGATCAGGGCCTAACTTAAGGACAACTCAGAGTACGCTATTCTGTTCTGAAATAGACTACATTTTCTTCATATCATCCTTCTTTAGACCTGTCTAAAATAAATCATGGATTTATTGTGATGGTGTAGCTCATATTAAAATGATTTATTCAACTTTTTAAAATATAGATGTTCCAGAGTTCAGCATCAGTGGCTTGTAGGCTATGCTCGGAAGCCGGGAGATGCTAAACGTGTTTATGTTACTTAACGGTCAATTACGGTGAGACCAGCAGTTATTTGCTTGACAATCACCGGCTGACAAAATGTCATGACAGCCACAGCCCTCTACCTACATCTCTGTCTATTGGTCTGTTCTATTGACAAAACACAGGCAATGATACTGAGTCTGTACTCCATATGTCTGAGGCCATTCACCACAATATATTGTTGAGATGACAGGTATGCAGTCAGTAGCATAAATGCTAACAATGAAAGCTAATCAAGAGATTATGAGAAAATAACATAGAATAACATGCTTGTACTGTACGAAATGTAATCACATTGAAACGGATTCAACCTGATTGGGAATACTACATAGGCCTACATACCCAGGCTGATGATAGCCCAGGAGAGATGGAGTAGTGGAGAGATGGAGGAGAGGAGAGATGGAGGAGAGGAGAGATGGAGGAGAGGAGAGATGGAGGAGTGGAGATATGGAGGAGAGGAGAGATGGAAGAGGAGAGATGGAGGAGTGGAGAGATGGAGGAGAGGAGAGATGGAGGAGAGGAGAGATGGAAGAGGAGAGATGGAGGAGTGGAGAGATGGAGGAGAGGAGAAATGGAGGAGAGGAGAAATGGAGGAGTGGAGAGATGGAGGAGAGGAGAGAGATGGAGGAGAGGCGAGATGGAGGAGAGGAGAGATGGAAGAGGAGAGATGGAGGAGTGGAGAGATGGAGGAGAGGAGAGATGGAGGAGTGGAGAGATGGAGGAGAGGAGAGATGGAGGAGAGGAGAGATGGAGGAGAGGAGAGATGATGGAGGAGAGGAGAGATGGAGGAGAGGAGAGATGGAGGAGTGGAGAGATGGAGGAGAGGAGAAATGGAGGAGAGGAGAAATGGAGGAGTGGAGAGATGGAGGAGAGGAGAGATGGAGGAGAGGAGAGATGGAGGAGAGGAGAGATGGAGGAGTGGAGATATGGAGGAGAGGAGAGATAGAAGAGGAGAGATGGAGGAGTGGAGAGATGGAAGAGAGGAGAGATGGAGGAGTGGAGAGATGGAGGAGAGGAGAAATGGAGGAGAGGAGAAATGGAGGAGTGGAGAGATGGAGGAGAGGAGAGATGGAGGAGAGGAGAGATGGAGGAGAGGAGAGATGGAAGAGGAGAGATGGAGGAGTGGAGAGATGGAGGAGAGGAGAGATGGAGGAGAGGAGAGATGGAGGAGAGGAGAAATGGAGGAGAGGAGAAATGGAGGAGTGGAGAGATGGAGGAGAGGAGAGATGGAGGAGAGGAGAGATGGAGGAGAGGCGAGATGGAGGAGTGGAGATATGGAGGAGAGGAGAGATGGAGGAGAGGCGAGATGGAGGAGTGGAGATATGGAGGAGTGGAGAGATGGAGGAGAGGAGAAATGGAGGAGAGGAGAAATGGAGGAGTGGAGAGATGGAGGAGAGGAGAGATGGAGGAGTGGAGATATGGAGGAGTGGAGAGATGGAGGAGAGGAGAGATGGAGGAGTGGAGATATGGAGGAGAGGAGAGATGGAGGAGAGGAGAGATGGAGGAGAGGCGAGATGGAGGAGTGGAGATATGGAGGAGAGGAGAGATGGAGGAGAGGAGAGATGGAGGAGAGGCGAGATGGAGGAGTGGAGATATGGAGGAGAGGTGAGGAGAGGGAAAACAGACGAGGGGACAAAACAATGAGGCATTTTTAGGTGATAGAGGAGGCTCTATTTCTGGGTGAGGATTTATGTAGTGTCAACATTACCCGGCTATTAAGGAGAAACCCAATTATTCTCAGCCCAGGAAGGGAGGGAGGGATGAAAACAAACTGGACAGAGAGAGAGAGAGAGAGAAAGAGACAGAAAGAGGGAGAGGGAGAAATGGAGAGGTGAGAGAGGGGTTGGAAGGGAAGGGTGAAAACAAGAATGACTGGACAGAGAGAGAAATGGAGAGAAAGAGAGAGGGGGTGGGAGGGAGGAAAACAAGAACGGCTGGATGGCGTGAGAGGGGAGAGCAGGTTTCCATGATTCATATGATTTCCCACATTTTAAAGCGATAGAGAAAGACAAAGAGAAAGAGTAAGAAAGAGAGAAGGGGTAGAAGCAAGAGAGAAAAGAGCACAAAGCGTGTGAGCGAGGCAGAATGCAGATGGATTTGTCAGGACAGAGATTCCCGGTGGCATTAACTTCACTGCACCTTTTTAACGCCTGATCCATTATACATGAAGGGTGCTAAGACAACAATTATAGGCTGTTATGGCAGAGAACGAGGGATGATGAGGACAGAGAACAGAGGAGAGGAAACCTTGAGTGGGGCAGAAAACCTTCAGAGGATACTCTCTAGAGAGAGAGAAGACCTGAGTGCAGACCTCTCATTTTACATTTACATTTTAGTCATTTAGTAGACGCTCTTATCCAGAGAGACTTACAGTTAGTGCATTCATCTGAACAGAGAAAGCATGAAGGTAATGAGTTTATTTTCTATCATGTCTTGCACGACAAAAAGACACCTATGCTGCTGCCAAAGATAGGATGTTAAAGGAGAGCGAGATAGAGACGAAGACAGTGTGTGTGTCGGCTGAGAAATGTATCTCTGTGGAGGTCAGTGAACTTCTCAGGCTGACAGACACATGGGCTCTTAGCTCAGCCAGGCCCAAACTGCTACCTGCTAACCTCTACCTTTGGCGCGCACACGTGCACACGCGCGTACACACACACAGTAGATCTGCCAGGTATCTGCTTGGCTGAAAGTAAAGGTCAATTTGTTGCCGAACCAGTGGTCTGTCTAAAACCCTCAGTGATTGATCAGACTCAACTATCCCACAGGCACACATTGAAGAGAGGGAGAGAAAGAAGGAGAGAGAGAGAGACAGGTCAGAGAGAGGGAGAGAGAGACAGGTCAGAGAGAGAGAGAGAGAGAGAGAGAGAGAGGGGAGAGACAGAGTGAGAGAGAGAGGAGAGAGATTGAGTGAGACAGAACAGAGAGAGAGTGAGAGAGACAGGATAGAGAGAGAGAGAAAGACAGGTCAGAGAGAGAGCGAGAGGACAGAGAGAGCGAGAGAGAGGGGGGAGAGCAAGAGAATGAGAGAGAGGAGAGAGAGAATGAAAGAGACAGAACAGAGAGAGAGAGTGAGAGATATAGGACAGAAAGAGCAAGACAGAGTGAGTGAGACAGGATAGAGAGAGAGAGTGTGATTGGACAGAGAATTCTCTCTCTTTTTCTCTTTCTTTCTTTCTTTCTTTTTCTCTCTCTCACGGAGGACCTGAGCCCTAGGACCATGCCTCAGAACTACCTGGCCTGACGACTCCTTGCTGTCCCCAGTCCACCTGGTCGTGCTGCTGCTCCAGTTTCAAATGTTCTGCCTGCGGCTATGGAACCCTGACCTTTTCACAGCAGGAGCGGTAGAGATACTCCGAATGATGGGCTATGAAAAGCCAACAGGAGGTGCTGACCTGGTGCTGACCTGTTGCACCCTTTACAACCACTGTGATTATTATTATTTGACCATGCTGGTCATCTATGAACATTTGAACATCTTGGCCATGTTCTGCTATCCTCTTACGACACCAATCGCATGCCCATTTTAAACTGCCTCCTACTCAAACTCAGAAGCAAAGATATGCATATTATTAGTATATTTGGATAGAAAACACTCTGAAGTTTCTAAAACTGTTTGAATGATGTCTGTGAGTATAACAGAACTCATATGGCAGGCAAAAAACTGAGAAAAATCCTACCAGGAAGTGGAATTTTGATGCATGGAATATTTCCGAGTCATTGCCTATCGAACACACAGTGACTAAGGATTCATTTTGCACTTCCTAAGGCTTCCACTAGATGTCAACAGTCTTTAGAAAGTTGTTTGAGGCTTCTATGATGAACAGAGAGCGAACAAGAAGGTGGGGAAGTTGGTGACCCAGGGAAGGACATCAGTTCATTGGCGCGCCTCCACGCGAGAGGTAGCTGTGTTCCAAAATGTTTTTCAAGACAATGGAATCGTCCGGTTGGAATATTACTGAAGTTTCACGTTATAAAGGCCCTAAAGATTGATGCTTTACAACGTTTGACATCCTATGGCTTCCACTAGATGTCAACAGTCTTTAGAAAGTTGTTTGAGGCTTCTATG
This sequence comes from Salmo trutta, assembly GCF_901001165.1. Taxonomy (NCBI): domain Eukaryota; kingdom Metazoa; phylum Chordata; class Actinopteri; order Salmoniformes; family Salmonidae; genus Salmo; species Salmo trutta. The sequence continues at coordinate 29,714,381 of NC_042969.1, read as the reverse complement.
ATGAACAGAGAGCGAACAAGAAGGTGGGGAAGTTGGTGACCCAGGGAAGGACATCAGTTCATTGGCGCGCCTCCACGCGAGAGGTAGCTGTGTTCCAAAACGTTTTTCAAGACAATGGAATCGTCCGGTTGCAATATTACTGAAGTTCCACGTTATAAAGGCCCTAAAGATTGATGCTTTACAACGTTTGAATGAACATAAATATAACTTTTTTTTACTTTTCGTTGTGACATTTTCCGTGCGCTTCCTACATTTGGAGTAGCTAACTGAACGCGCGAACAACAAGGAGCTATTTGGACATAAATTATGGAGTTTATCGAACAAAACAACATTTATTGTGGATCTGGGATGCCTGGAAGTGCCTTCTGATGAAGATCATCAAAGGTAAGTGAATATTTCTAATGCAATTTATGATTTTAGATGACTCCAAAATGGTGGGTGTCTGTATTGCCTAGTGTATTTTTCTGAGCGCAGTATTCAGATTATTGCAGTGTGCTTTCCTAATGAAGCTTTTTTGAAATCTTTCACAGCGTTTGCATAAAGGAGATGTTCATCTATAATTCTTTGAATGACAGTTTAATATTTTATTAACGTTTATGACGAGTATTTTTGTAAATTGTTGTGCTGATTCACCGGCAGTATTTGAGGGAAAATATTTTCTGAACGTCACACGCCAATGTAAAATGCTGTTTTTAGATATAAATATGAACTTTATCGAACAAAAAATGCATGTATTGTGTAACATGATGTCCTAGGAGTGTCATCTGATGAAGATCGTCAAAGGTTAGTGCTTCATTTAGCTGTGTTTTGGGTATTTGTGATGCATCTAGTTGCTTGGAAAATGGCTGTGTGGTTATTTGTGTCTATGTACTCTCCTAACATAATCTAATGTTTTGCTTTCGCTGTAAAGCCTTTTTCAAATCGGACAATGTGGTTTGATTCAGGACAAGTGTATCTATAAAATAGTGTAAAATAGTCCTATGTTTGAAAAATTGAAATTATTAGATTTGTGGTTTTGAATCTGGCGCTCTGATTTTTCACTGGCTGTTGTCAAACTCAGTCCCGCTGACGGGATCGGTGTCGTATTAAAATCTCCACCCGGCACAGCCAGAAAAGGACTGGCCACCCCTCATAGCCTGGTTCCTCTCCAGGTTTCTTCCTAGATTCTGGTCTTTCTAGGGAGTTTTTCCTAGCCACTGTGCTTCTACACCTGCATTGCCTGCTGTTTGGGGTTTTAGGCTGGGTTTCTGTACAGCAATTTATGACATCAGCTGACGTAAGAAGGGCTTTATAAATAAATGTTATTGATTGATTGATGAGCTCCCACATTTTTCAGCTTGTTTTTACAAAAATATAGATTTTTTGGGAAGGACATATAAAGGATACTACCCTCCACAACATAACCTTCGCTCCAAATCAAAACTCCAAACCTAAAACCTGATTTTGGAAATGTTTACCAGGAAGGATTCCTACTACCAAATATTCTTATTACCAAGCTATAAAACAAATGCTCTGGCAATCAAACAGAAACCTGAAAACACCATCCAACCTGGAAATGAGTGAGTAATGTTTAGTCTGAAGCTACTTTTAAAGCGAAGAAGAAAAATACATTACAATGATATATTTGACTTGATAAGGACTGAATGCTAAGTTAAGGCTACCAAGCTTGCTAGGACAGAACATATCTGACTGCAACTTCAATTACCACTGAGGTGTGAAGTGAAAGGTGTCAAAGCCCTTGAGCAAAACAATGGCAGGAGAGTTTCACAGCCTACCCCACCCAATGCAGACCATTGAAGCCCCCTGCCGCTGTTCAGAGGTCATTACAATACAGTACCCTCCGGATGTAAAAAATGATAAGGCACAAAAGAGTACAAAAAGATGCACCTTATGGAAAATCAAGAGACATTTTTTTGCTGGCTATTATAAAAATGGGAACATACGCAACATAATCTTCCACACAGACCATCCCCTGGCATGGCGCAGTGCTATATTAACACACTACCCCTATGTTAAGGGGGGGGGGGGGTGTTAGTGATGAGTGGAAACTCAGGATATTAGACAACGAGGACTCTGAGTCTGCCAATGTCAACCTGTACAAGTCTGGAACAGTAATGGTACAGAGCAACCCCAAACAGTTTCAGCTGGACTTTCACATAATCAAAGAGCTAGCTCAGCAGGATAAGTTCTCTCTTGAGAAAGATAACCCCGGTCCGAGCATGTCAGACCAGACCTCTTCATTATACAACCCCACAGACGAGCAACCCCAAGCGGAAAGTCAACCTCCCAGCACAGAGTACTACTCCCTCATTGTAATTAAGGATAAATTCACCCAGCTGGAGGTAAGACAGGTGGAGCTGGAACAACAGGTGAACACATTCCAGTCAGAACAAAAAATAGTCCAGCTCAACAACAACCCCTCAACCAGAACCCGGAGAGCAGGAGGTGGAGAGAGACATATCTGCACTCTGGACAGTGGTGCGACAACTTCAACAGGGGAAAGAGCAGGAGCAGGAGAAGAACAGAGCACTAGAGGAGAAGGTGAAAGTTCTTGAGGAGAAGGTGAGAACGATGACGTGTGACAGAGAACAACCCTGTAGAGAAGCCAGCAGAACAGTCCACAGCAGACCCTGACCATAGTGTCCACATCACAGCAGAACAGCCCACCTCAGACCCTGACCATAGTCTCCACATCACAGCACAACAGCCCACCTCAGACCCTGACCATAGTGTCGACATCACAGCAGAACAGTCCACACCAGACCCTGACCATAGTGTCGACATCACAGCAGAACAGTCCACACCAGACCCTGACCATAGTGTCGACATCACAGCAGAACAGCCCACCTCAGACCCTGACCATAGTGTCGACATCACAGCAGAACAGCCCACCTCAGACCCTGACCATAGTGTCGACATCACAGCACAACAGCCCACCTCAGACCCTGACCATAGTGTCGACATCACAGCAGAACAGTCCACACCAGACCCTGACCATAGTCTCCACATCACAGCACAACAGTCCACACCAGACCCTGACCATAGTGTCGACATCACAGCAGAACAGCCCACCTCAGACCCTGACCATAGTGTCGACATCACAGCAGAACAGCCCACCTCAGACCCTGACCATAGTGTCGACATCACAGCAGAACAGTCCACACCAGACCCTGACCATAGTCTCCACATCACAGCACAACAGTCCACACCAGACCCTGACCATAGTGTCGACATCACAGCAGAACAGCCCACCTCAGACCCTGACCATAGTGTCGACATCACAGCAGAACAGTCCACACCAGACCCTGACCATAGTGTCGACATCACAGCAGAACAGCCCACCTCAGACTCTGACCATAGTGTCGACATCACAGCAGAACAGCCCACCTCAGACCCTGACCATAGTGTCGACATCACAGCACAACAGCCCACCTCAGACCCTGACCATAGTGTCGACATCACAGCAGAACAGTCCACACCAGACCCTGACCATAGTCTCCACATCACAGCACAACAGTCCACACCAGACCCTGACCATAGTGTCGACATCACAGCAGAACAGCCCACCTCAGACCCTGACCATAGTGTCGACATCACAGCAGAACAGTCCACACCAGACCCTGACCATAGTCTCCACATCACAGCACAACAGTCCAAACCAGACCCTGACCATAGTGTCGACATCACAGCAGAACAGCCCACCTCAGACCCTGACCATAGTGTCGACACCACAGCAGAACAGCCCACCTCAGACCCTGACCATAGTCTCCACATCACAGCACAACAGTCCACACCAGACCCTGACCATAGTGTCGACATCACAGCAGAACAGCCCACCTCAGACCCTGACCATAGTGTCGACACCACAGCAGAACAGTCCACACCAGACCCTGACCATAGCCTTGACATCACAGCAGGACAGACAAATGAAGAACCTCAAGCCCAGGGGATCCCACCCCCTCTGAGCACCCCCCCTGTCAGCCACCCTGATAACACTCCTGACAACCCCCCCCCCCCCACACCCACTGAGGACATACACAAGTCATGGATTGTACTCCTTATGGACTCAAATGGGAAATATATACAAAAAACAACCTTTTTCCCAAATACAGTGTGTCTAAACTCTGGTGTCCAAGCACCTAGCGCACCCTAGACCTTCTGTCTGAGGACCAACTAGGTTCACCTAGCCGCATAATAATACACACAGGCACAAACGACCTGAGAACACAGCAGGAAAGGGTGGCCACAGCAATGAAAGGAGTGATTGAAAAAGCTTCTTCTACTTTCCCCAATGCAAGTGGACTTTGTGGGAGCAAAACTCATGACCATGATTACGTTTCCATTATTAGCAGCATTTAGGCTGTCCACTTTGAAGAGCTGAGACAGAATAGCCATATAAGGAATGGAACAAATATGACCAGGCCCTGCTACCATTATAACCTATACAGCTGTCAGATGTGGGCGTTAACAAGCAAGAACTGAGATGGAAAGATAATAATGGAGAAAGGTCAAGGGAAGCTATTTTCATATAGAGGGAGGGGACTCTATATGTTATGCAAAGACAGAATCCTATAAAGGTAGGACTCTGTAATATGAGAATTTAGTATTTTTCATGGAAGGGCTCGGCTCTGTTACGTGTGTAATATTGTCCTTCCATGGAAGGGCTCAGCTTTGCTACTCTGTATTAAAGTCTATATTGAATTCACAAGTTCTCGTAAGAGTGTTATGTTTCTGAGGCAATATTCCACGACAACTTCCACCCTGCTACCATACAGCACGCTATCGCAAGTATTTCCCGTGACTGTGCTCAAGACCAAATGTCTACCTGGCCCACCTAAAGGACATCGCCCTCCAACACCTCACAAGGAGCAACAGATCACAGACAACCCACCCAGACCAGCGAGACACTCTCCCAGACCTGCGAGACCCCCCCCCCCCGAGAGAAGGGACTCAGGGGCCATGCTAATTTGACATCGAGCAGACCTAACTCACTCTATTAAATTAATCAAAACAGGAACATTTGGCTAGAAATTCAAAAGGAAATAATCTCAACAGAGAAAAATGTCCTCCTGTGTTCTATCAATATCCCCCAACTAGAATCCCCATACTTTAATGAAGACAGCTTCTCCATCCTGGAGGGGGAAATCAATCATTTCCAGGCCCAGGGACATGTACTAGTCTGTAGCAACCTAAATGCCAGAACTGGACAAGAACCTGACACCCTCAGCACACAGGGGGATAAACACCTACCTGGAGTTGACAGCGTTCCCTCCCCCATATGCCCCCCTAGGCACAAATATGACAACATAACCAACAAAAATGGGTCACAACTCCTGCAGATCTGTCGCACGCTGGGTCTGTACATAGTCAATGGTATGCTTAGAGGGGACTCCTACTGTAGGTACACCTATGGCTCAGCTCTTGGCAGCAGTACTGTAGACTACTTTATCACTGACTTCAACCCATAGTCTCTCAGAGCGTTCACAGCCAGCCCACTGACACCCCTATCAGATCACAGCAAAATCACAGTCTACTTGAACAGACCAATACTCAATCATGAGCCATCAAAGCCAAATGAACTGAGTAATATTAAGAAATGCTATATGTGGAAGGAAAGTAGTATGGAAAGCTACCAAAAACAATAAGGCAACAACAAATTCAATCCCTTTAGACAACTTCTTGGACAAAACGTTTCACTGCAATAGTGAAGGTGTAAACTTGGCAGTAGAAAATCTAAACAGTATATGTTACCCGATTCAGGAAATTAAGCGTATGTCGCAAGTCACGACTTCACAGGAGAGCAGTTTGAATATGTATGTAAAAACATATATTTTTAGAAAAATGCATTTTTTGGCAGAAATGTCCTCTTCAAAATGTGAACTTTCATGTGCCTTAATAACAAACTCGAATGCCATCTGTGAATACGAATAAAATGGTTAAATTACGAGCCTTGTTGGTTAACAAAAAGACAGCCACCTTCCCACTAGCCATGGTTGGCTGAGATAATGAGTGGGCTGGACATGCCGAGAGATGAGTTGGGATTGGTCTGCTATATAGAAGGCTTTGGTCTATTTGAGCTCGTCAGTCTGTGTTGGTAATCCTGTCAAGCGCAGCTTTTTTTTCAATGTAGCTGCATAAGTGTTGCTCTCCACTTTCTGGAGGATCAAGATTAGAAATCAGTGGAATTAGAGTATGGTAGCTAAAGAGTTGGGAAAACACATGTTTCTGGATTACGTTACATGTTGTTTACCTAGCTAGGTTAATTGTTTACCTAGGTAGCTAGCTACATGTCTTAAGCTAAAGTGTGCAACATCCATTGAATATGGCTGGTGTCAGTAAACGTCAGCAAAAAAGCGTAATGAAATTGTTGCCAGCAGAGCTGGTTAGGCTGTTTTCATGTTATCCAGAGGTAAACAAATCATCAGCCAGAGCGTCAAGTGTGCGCTCTGAATGCAAGGAGATGGGTGGGTGCGGGGGGTAAAGCTTAAGAGGGTGTGAACGATGCTGAATGGGTGTAGACAAAGAAGAGCTCTCTCAGCAAAACACTAAAATGCCATTTTCTCAAAAGTGAGGTTACAACTTAATCAACTTTCAGAGCAGAATTACTTTCCCATTGTTCCTCAAATGCAGTGTATGATAAACCACTTTGTAGCTCTGAGTCACTACTTTTATCCTATGTAAAAAAACATAAATTCAAATTTTGCTACATAAGACCGAATCCAGGTGGTGAGTCACATATTTGACCTACTGCTTCCCTATCATATAAAAAAAATTCAAGCAGACAACCTAAGAAAATTAACAACAATGACAAATGGTTTGATGAAGAATGCAAAAACCTAAGAAAGGAATTGAGAAACCTATCCAACCAAAAACATAGGAACCCAGAAAACCTGAGCCTACGCCTTCACTCTGGATAATCACTAAAACAATACAGAAATACACTCCTGAAAAAGAAGGAACAGCACGTCAGAAATCAGCTCAATGTAATTGAAGAATCCATAGAATCAAACCACTTCTGGGAAAATTGAAACACACTAAACAAACAACAGCACGAAGAGTTATCTATCCAAAACGGAGATGTATCGGTAAACCACTTCTCCAATCTTTTTGGCACTATAACAAAGAACAAACAGCAAAAACATATACAGTTGAAGTCGGAAGTTTACATACACTTAGGTTGGAGTCATTAAAACTTGTTTTTCAACCACTCCACAAATTTCTTGTTAACAAACTATAGTTTTGGCAAGTCGGTTAGGACATCTACTTTGTGCATGACACAAGTAGTTTTTCCAACAATTGTTTACAGAAAGATTACTTATAATTCACTGTATCACAATCCCAGTGGGTCAGAAGTTTACATACACTAAGTTGACTGTACCTTTAAACATCTTGGAAAATTCCAGAAAATGATGTCATGGCTTTAGAAGCTTCTGATAGGCTAATTTACATCATTTGAGTCAATTGGAGGTGTACCTGTGGATGTATTTCAAGGCCTACCTTCAAACTCAGTGCCTCTGCTTGACATCATGAGAAAATCTAAAGAAATCAGCCATAACCTCAGAATTTTTTTTTACATCTCCACAAGTCTGGTTCATCCTTGGGAGCAATTTACAAATGCCTAAAGGTATCATGTTCATCTGTACAAACAATAGTGTGCAAGTATAAACACCATGGGTCCACGCAGCCGTCATACCGCTCAGGAAGGAGACGCATTTTGTCTCCTAGAGATGAACGTACTTTGGTGCGAAAAGTGCAAATCAATCCCAGAACAACAGCAAAAGACCTTGTGAAGATGCTGGAGGAAACAGGTACAAAAGTATCTATATCCACAGTAAAATGAGTCCTATATTGACATAACCTGAAAGGCCGCTCCGCAAGGAAGAAGCCACTGCTCCAAAACCACCATAAAAAAGCCAGACTACGGTTTGCAACTGGACATGGGGACAAAGATCATACTTTTTGGAGAAATATCCTCTGGTCTGATGAAACAAAAATAGAACTGTTTGTCCATAATGACCATCGTTATGTTTGGAGGAAAAGGGGGATGCTTGCAAGCTGAACAACACCATCCCAACCGTGAAGCACGGGTGTGGCAGCATCATGTTGTGGGGTGCTTTGCTGCAGGAGGGACAGGTGTACTTCACAAAATAGATGGCATCATGAGGACGGAAAATGACGTGGATATATTGAAGCAACATCTCAAGACATCAGTCAGGAAGTTAAAGCTTGGTCGCAAATGTGTCTTCCAAATGGACAATGACCCCAATCATACTTCCGAAGTTGTGGCAAAATGGCTTAAGGACAACAAAGTCAAGGTATTGGAGTGGCTATCACAAAGCCCTGACCTCAATCCTATAGAAAATTTGTGGGCAGAACTGAAAAAGCATGTGTGAGCAAGAAGGCCCACAAACCTGACTCAGTTACACCAGCTCTGTCAGGAGGAATGAGCCAAAATTCACCCAACTTATTGTGGAAAGCTTGTGGAAGGCTACCCAAAACATTTGTCCCAACTTAAACAATTTAAAGGCAATGCTAGCAAATACTAATTGAGTGTATGTAAACTTCTGACCAACTGGGAATGTGATGAAAGAAATAAAAGTTGAAATAAATCATTCTGTCTACTATTATTCTGACATTTCACATTCTTAAAATAAAGTGGTGACCCTAACTGACCTAAGACAGGGAATTTGTACTATGATTAAATGTCAGGAATTAGTTTAAACGTATTTGGCTAAGGTGTATGTAAACTTCCAACTTCAACTGTACACGATCAAATACAAATCTTACAATCAACTATTAAATTCTACCAGAACCCACTGGATTCTCCAATTACATTGAATGAACTACAGGACAAAATACAAACCATCCAACCCAAAAAGGCCTGTGGTTTTGATGGTATCCTCAATGAAATGATAAAATTTGCAGACCATAAATACCAATTGGCTATACTTAAACACTTTAACATCATCCTTGGCACTGGCATCTTCTCCAATATTTGGAACCAAGGACTGATCACCCCAATCCACAAAAGTTGAAAACAAATTTGACCCCAATAACTAAAGTGGGATATGTGTCAACAGCAACCTTGGGAAAATCCTCTGCATTATCATTAACAGCAGACTCGTACATTTCCTCAGTGAAAACAATGTACTGAGCAAATGTCAAATAGCCTTTTTACCAAACTACCGTATGACAGACCACGTATTCACCCTGCACACCCTAATTGACAAAACAAACAAACCAAAACATAGGCAAAGTCTTCTCATGCTTTGTCAAATTCAATAAAGCTTTTGTCTCAATCAGGCATGAGGGTCTGCTACACAAATTGATGGAAAGTGGTGTTGGGGGAAAACCATACGACATTATAAAATCCATGTAAACAAACAACAAGTGTGCGTTTAAAATTGGAAAAAAACACACACATTTCTTTCCACAGGACTGTGTGGTGAGACAGGGATGCAGCTTAAGCCCCACCCTCTTCAACATATATATCAATGAATTGGCGAGGTCACTAGAAGTCTACAGCACCCGGTCTCAACCTACTAGAATCTGAAGTCAAATGTCTACTGTTTGCTGATGATCTGGTGCTTCTGTCCCCAACCAAGGAGGGCCTACAGCAGCACCTAGATCTTCTGCACAGATTCTGTCAGACCTGGGCCCTGACAGTAAAGACAAGCATAATGGTGTTCCAAAAAGGTCCAGTTGCCAGGACCACAAATACAAATTCCATCTTGACACCGTTGCCCTAGAGCACACAAAAAACTATAAATACCTCAGCCTAAACATCAGCTCCACAGGTAACTTCCACAAAGCTGTGAACGATCTGAGAGACAAGGCAAGAATGGCCTCTATGCCAACAAAAGGAACATAAAATTCGACATACCAATTAGGACCTGGCTAAAACTACTTGAATCAGTTATAGAACCCATTGCCCTTTATGGTTGTGAGGTCTGGGGTCCGCTCACCAACCAAGAATTTCCAAAATGGGAGAAACACAAAATTGAGACTCTGCATGCAGAATTCTGCTAATATATTGTCCATGTACAATGTAAACCACCAAATAATGCAAGCAGAGCAGAATTAGGGCGATACCCACTAATTATAAACATCCAAAAAAGAGCCGTTAAATTCTTCAACCACCTAAAAGGAAGCGATTCCAAAACCTTCCATAAGAAAGCCATCACCTACAGAGAGATGAACCTGGAGAAGAGTCCCCTAAACAAGCGGGTCCTGGGGCTCTGTTCACAAACCCAAACAGACCCCACAGAACCCCAGGACAGCAATACAATTAGACCTAACCAAATCATGAGAAAACAAAAAGATAATTTCTTGACACATTGGAAAGAATTTTTAACAAAAAAACAGAGCAAACTAGAATGCTATTTGGCCCCAAACAGAGTGTACACAGTGGCAGAATACCTGACCGCTGTGACTGACTGTAACGCCCTGGCCATAGAGAGGGTTTTTTGTTCTCTATTTTGGTTAGGCCAGGGTGTTACATGGGTGGGTGTTCTATGTTTATTTTTCTATGTTGGTTTGTTTCTTTGGTTTGGCCGTGTGTGGCTCTCAATCAGGAACAGCTGTAGATCGTTGTTGCTGATTGAGAGTCATACATAGGCAGCCTGTTTTGCCTTTGGGGTTTGTGGGTGATTATTTTCTGTCAAGGTTTGTGTTAATCCTGACAGGACTGTTTGGCTGTCGTTTCTTTTCGTGTTTTGTTTTGTTTGTAGTGTTCATTCGTTTATTAAAATCCTTTATGATGAACACATACTCCGCTGCACCTTGGTCTCATTGCGACGACGGTCGTTACACTTACCCAAACTTAAGGAAAGCTTTGACTATGTACAGACTCAGTGAGCATGGCCTTGCTATTGAGAAAAGCCACCGTGGGCAGACCTGGCTTTCAAGAGAAGACAGGCTATGTGCACACTGCCCACAAAATGAGGTGCACTTCCTAACATCCTGCCAAATGTATGACCATATTAGAGATACATATTTCCCTAAGATTACACAGATCCACAAAGAATTAGAAAACAAACCCAATATTGATAAACTCCCATATCTATTGGGTGAAATACCACAGTGTGTCATCACAGCAGCAAGAGGTATGACCTGATGCCACAAGAAAAGGGCAACTAGTGAAGAACAAACACCATTGAAATACAACCCATATTTATGTTTATTTATTTTCCTTTTTGCACTTTAACAATTTGCACATAATATGACATTTCAAACGTCTTTATTCTTTTGGAACTTCTGTGAGTGTAATGTTTACTGTTAATTTTTATTGTTTATTTCACATTTGTTTATTATCTACTTCACTTGCTTTGGCAATGTTAACATATGTTTCCCATGCCAATAAAGCTCTTATATTGAATTGAAGTGAGTTGAGAGAGAGAGAGAGAGAGAGAGAGAGAGAGAGAGGAGAATTGGGCCACTGGTGTTTTTAATGGTCTGTAGTTATATAGGTCACTGTTCTCTCTCTAGGGAGAAGGTTAGGGTTTTTATCTCCAGAGGGAGAGAGAGGTATCAGAGAGGGAGAAATATAGAAGGAGAAGAAGGGCAGAGAGAGAGGGTGACATTGTGAGAAAAAGAGTGGATAGAGAGAGGGACAGAGAGAAGAGAGAAGGAGAGAGGACAGGGGAGAGCAGGAGAAAAACAGGGAGAAGGAAAGGGAGAGAGAGTGAGGGAGATTTGTAAATGTGGGATAACAAGGTATTTGGCCTGTGGTGATGCTATTAAAGTATTCCCTTTCTATTACAATTCTTTCACCTGATTGGCCAGCTGAATGCAAACTGCTAGCCTAGAGAAAGAGGTGGAGAGGTGATGGAGGAAGATGCTAGAGAAGAGGAGGTGCTGGAGAGAGACACAAACACAAAGATGTATTTGACTGTGCTGAAACTTCACGGAGACGCAACAAACAGATACTTCACAGATGTGCACACATGCACACACGCAGGGAGACAGAGTAGAGTGGTGTGTGTGGTCCGACATTGCTCTCTGAGGAACAGTTTCTGTTGCTAAAATAAGACCGTCTCTGGAAAGAGATGGATTCCCCTGGAGAGGAGAGGAGGATAGGAGAGAGGTAGAGAGCACTAAAAGATAAGTGGACTTGGAAAAACAAACCTCTAGGAGTAAGAGAGGTGATGGAGGGAGGATGGAGGGAGGGAGGGAGGATGGAGGGAGGGAGGGAGGATGGAGGGAGGGAGGGATGATAGAGGGATGATGGAGGGAGGAGGGATGATGGAGGGTGGATGGAGGGATGATGAAGGGATGATGGAGGGTGGATGGATGGAGGGAGGAAGGAAGGATGATGGAGGGATGATGGAGGGAGCAGGGAGGAGGGAGGGAGGATGGAGGTAGAGAAGAAGATGAGATGAGAGGAGGTTTATGTGAGCATAAGTGTGTGTGTGTGTGTGTGTGTACGTTGACGTGAGTGTGTGTGTAGTCTGTACTTTAATACTCTAATATTCTCATCTCAGCTGTTGGTGATTTAACAGAAACATAACGCTTCTCTAAGGTCCTAGAGGATCTACTGTTGGTTTTCAAAGATAAGATGAGGAAACTAGAAGATAGAAAGCTGACAGTTTTACTCTGACACCCAACAGAGACACAACAAGTACAACACTAGAGGTGCAACACCATTAATGTTTCAATACAACATCTGGCCTGTGAACCTCTAAACACTATGAATGTTTTAAGATGATGCTCCTAGACCAACACAGTCACGCTGTGAAACCAGAAGTTCCTCTCCTCCTTTTAGTCAAACATTTCCTAGAGATGTAGGGATGGAGTGTGTACAAGGTTTGTGTTTTGTTATCTGAAGTAAGAGGGAGAGTGTTTTCTACCTCTTTCCCTCTCTCTCTCTCTCTCTCCTCTGTCTCTTCTGTTCAGTAAGTGTCAGTGCATGTATTCTCCGTTAAGAAGTGTATTGTAGTCTCAGCCAAGGGATCAAGGTGTTAGACTGGGACTTACTGTGTGTGTGTGTGTGTGTGTGTGTGTGTGTGTGTGCCTACTTATTAAGCGATACAATATTAGTCTTGTTTCTGAGAACACTAAAAATCACAGACTTTTAATCTTAGGGATAGGCCCGTTTTTTCTCAATTTCCGCCTGAATTACATGCCCAAAGCAAACTGCCTGTAGCTCAGGCCCTGAAGCCAGGATATGCATATTATTGGTACCATTGGAAAGAAAACACATTGAAGTTTGTAGAAATGTTAAAATAATGTATGAGAATATAACACAATAGATATGGTAGGAGAAAATCCAAAGAAAAACCAACCGTTTTTTTGAGAGACCATCCTCTCAGAAATGCAAGAGAAAGCTCATATTGTAAAATCCTATGGCTTCCACAGGGTGTCAGCAGTCTATGTTCAACCTTTCAGACTTGTAACTTCAAAAACAAATAAGAAATAAGAGTTTTTGAATGACACAGTCTGCAAAATCCGTGTCATCGCTCATAATGATGAAGTTGCGCACCCCCTAAAATCGGTTTCCTAAATAACATACTTCTTTCCAAAATAAATATTATTGTTTGATTACATTTTAGGGTGTCTGAGGAGTAAATACAAATGTATTTTGACTTGTTGAAATAAAGTTTAGGGGTAGATTTTTGGATTCCTTTCTCGCAAGTTGAACGAGTGGATTACTCAAATCGATGGCACCAATTTTTGGGATATAAAAATTGATTTTATCTAACAAAAGGACACTACATGTTATCTCTGGGAGCCTTTGGGTGACAAATCAGAGGAAGATTTAAAAAAGTAAGTGAATATTTAACCTTTATATGTGAATGTGTGAAACCTGTGCCAGTGGAAAAAATATTTGGATCTGGGGCGCCATCCTCAAACGATAGCATGGCATGTTTTCGCTGTAATAGCTACTGTAAATTGGACTGTGCAGTTAGATTAACAAGAATTTAAGCTTTCAGCTGATATAAGACACTTACAGTGAGGGAAAAAAGTATTTGATCCCCTGCTGATTTTGTACGTTTGCCCACTGACAAAGAAATGATCAGTCTATAATTTTAATGGTAGGTTTATTTGAACAGTGAGAGGCAGAATAACAACAACAAAAAATCCAGAAAAACGCATGTCAAAAATGTTATAAATTGATTTGCATTTTAATGAGGGAAATAAGTATTTGACCCCTCTGCAAAACATGACTTAGTACTTGGTGGCAAAATCCTTGTTGGCAATCACAGAGGTCAGACGTTTCTTGTAGTTGGCCACCAGGTTTGCACACATCTCAGGAGGGATTTTGTCCCACTCCTCTTTGCAGATCTTCTCCAAGTCATTAAGGTTTCAAGGCTGACGTTTGGCAACTTGAACCTTCAGCTCCCTCCACAGATTTTCTATGGGATTAAGGTCTGGAGACTGGCTAGGCCACTCCAGGACCTTAATGTGCTTCTTCTTGAGCCACTCCTTTGTTGCCTTGGCCGTGTGTTTTGGGTCATTGTCATGCTGGAATACCCATCCATGACCCATTTTCAATGCCCTGGCTGAGGGAAGGAGGTTCTCACCCAAGATTTGACGGTACATGGCCCCGTCCATCGTCCCTTTGATGCAGTGAATTTGTCCTGTCCCCGTAGCAGAAAAACACCCCCAAAGCATAATGTTTCCACCTCCATGTTTGACGGTGGGGATGGTATTCTTGGGGTTATAGGCAGCATTCCTCCTCCTCCAAACACGGCGAGTTGAGTTGATGCCAAAGAGCTCCATTTTGGCCTCATCTGACCACAACACTTTCACCCAGTTGTCCTCTGAATCATTCAGATGTTCATTGGCAAACTTCAGTCTGGCATGTATATGTATTCTTGAGCAGGGGGACCTTGCGGGCGCTGCAGGATTTCAGTCCTTCACGGCGTAGTGTGTAACCAAGTGTTTTCTTGGTGACTATGGTCCCAGTTGCCTTGAGATCATTGACAAGATTCTCCCGTGTAGTTCTGGGCTGATTCCTCACCGTTCTCATGATCATTGCAACTCCACGAGGTGAGATCTTGCATGGAGCCCCAGGCCGAGGGAGATTGACAGTTCTTTTGTGTTTCTTCCATTTGCGAATAATTGCACCAACTGTTGTCACCTTCTCACCAAGCTGCTTGGCAATGGTCTTGTAGCCCATTCCAGCCTTGTGTAGGTCTACAATCTTGTCCCTGACATCCTTTGAGAGCTCTTTGGTCTTGGCCATGGTGGAGAGTTTGGAATCTGACTGATTGATTGCTTCTGTGGACAGGTGTCTTTTATACAGGTAACAAACTGAGATTAGGAGCACTCCCTTTAAGAGTGTGCTCCCAACCTCAGCTCGTTACCTGTATAAAAGACACCTGGGAGCCAGAAATCTTTCTGATTGAGAGGGGGTCAAATACTTATTTCCCTCATTAAAATGCAAAACAATTTATAACATTTTTGACATGCGTTTTTCTGGATTTTTTGTTGTTATTCTGTCTCTCACTGTTCAAATAAACCTACCATTAAAATTATAGACTGATCATTTCTTTGTCAGTGGGCAAAAGTACAAAATCAGCAGGGGATCAAATACTTTTTTCCCTCACTGTATATGTACCTAAATGTTTATAATCTATAATAACTATTAGAATTGATTTGAATTACGCGCCCTCCAGTTTAATTGGATGTTGTTCCGCTAGCGGGACACCAATCCATTTCATGCAGCTGAGAGAAACACTTTGATTCATTTCCCTCCAAGATTATTTATTCCCTGCTATTTGATTATGTCTGTTTGATCTCTGACATGAGCTAATGGAACCTTGGAATTGGCAGTTGGTGTTTTTAAATTCACACAACGTGATCATTTTAAGATGCTATCGAGAGAGAGCGAGAGAGAGAGAGATAGAGAAGAATTCAAGTTTAAAACGTTAACAGTTGTTTTAAAATAACTAGGATTTTAACTGATTGAATTGAGCCAAGAAAATACATAATATTTAAATCTAACAGATTTGTTGAATTCAGAGTGGTTTGATTGTGAGAGAGACAGAGATGCAGTGAGATACAGGGTGTTTGGAGAACAGCAAGAGCTTAGATTGCTGACGTCCACACACCTCCCTCTCTTGATATAGCCATCCAATCTCCTATACTTCTCTCCCCTTCTAGAACTCTCTCCCTTTATCTCTCCTTCTGTCTGTGTGTGTGTATTTGTGTATGTGTATGTGTGTGTGTATCTGTGTGTGGTTTGGCAGGTGAGGGCCATCCAGTAGGGAAAAGGCTTGGTACACTCCCCCAGGCTGAGAGAGGGAAAAGGTTTCCTACACTCCCCAGGCTGAGAGATGAAAAAGCTTGGTACATTCCCCAGGGTGAGAGAGGGAAAATGCTTGGTACAGTCCCCAAGGCTGAGAGATAAAAATGCTTGGTACACTCCCCAAGGCTGAGAGAGGAAAATGCTTGGTACACTCCCCAAGTCTGAGAGATGAAAAGGTTTGCTACACTCCCCAGGCTGAGAGAGGGAAAAAGCTTGCTACACTCCCCAGGCTGAGATAAACAAGGCTGGGTTGATCCCTGGATGGTAGACCTGAAGCTAGGCTGGGTTGATCCCTGGATGGTAGACCTGAAGCTAGGCTGGGTTGATTCCTGAAAGGAGACCTGAAGCTAGGCTGGGCTGATCCCTGAAAGGAGACCTGAAGCTAGGCTGGGTTGATTCCTGAAAGGAGACCTGAAGCTAGGCTGGGCTGATCCCTGGATGGTAGACCTGAAGCTAGGCTGGGTTGATTCCTGAAAGGAGACCTGAAGCTAGGCTGGGTTGATTCCTGAAAGGAGACCTGAAGCTAGGCTGGGTTGATCCCTGGATGGGAGACCTGAAGCTAGGCTGGGTTGATTCCTGGATGGTAGACCTGAAGCTAGGCTGGGTTGATCCTTGGATGGGAGACCTGAAGCTAGGCTGGGTTGATTCCTGAAAGGAGACCTGAAGCTAGGCTGGGTTGATTCCTGAAAGGAGACCTGAAGCTAGGCTGGGTTGATCCCTGGATGGGAGACCTGAAGCTAGGCTGGGTTGATTCCTGGATGGGAGACCTGAAGCTAGGCTGGGTTGATCCCTGGATGGGAGAACTGAAGCTAGGCTGGGTTGATTCCTGGATGGTAGACCTGAAGCTAGGCTGGGTTGATCCCTGGATGGGAGACCTGAAGCTTTTCAATGTGGTGGTGCTCTCTCCCTCACTCCATCTCTCGGTAGGAGTGGTGGTTTGGGAAGTCTACCTGCCGGATAATCCTGCATTACACTCTTAATCCTCTTGTCTGTACACACACACACACACACACACACACACACACACACACACACACACACACACACACACACACACACACACACACACACACACACACACACACACACACACACACACACACACACACACACAAGGGGAATATTCAAATAGATAACAGAGTGCTGGAGAGAGTGTTGATATACTAAAACACACATCTGCAATATGAGATAGTAGTTAGACGGAGTAGTCTTATTCATCTTGTGTTAGTGAGGGGAATATCATAACATCACCTGCACAGGGAGAGAGAGGGAGAGAGAGAAAATTGAGAAAAAGAGAGAAAGAGAGCGACAGGGAATGAAAGAGAGACACATGGCGAGAGAGAGGGAGAGAGAGAGAAGGGAGAGAGAGTATCAATAGTGTTTCTCTTCATTGATCAGTTTATTATCCAGCCCTGCCATTGACTCACATTTACATTTATACATTTCAGTCATTTACTGGTCACTCTTATCTAGAGAGACTTACAGTTAGTGCATTCATCTGAAGATAGATAGGTGGGACAACTGCATATCTCAGTCATAGCAAGTACATTTTTCCTCAAAAACGTAGCAATCAGCAAGGTCAGAGCTACTAAAGGAGGAAAAAGGAAAGACGTTTTTATCATTATTAATATTATTATTACTTTTTTAATTATTATTATTTATGTATTATTATTATTTATTCGTTTGGGGGGGGTCGTGGTGAGGAGGGGCAGCAAGGAGGGGTGTTGTGAGATTATATAAAATCATCTTTGAAGATGTACTGTAGGTTTCTGTCACGTGTGCTCTCTCTCCAGTCTCTAGGTCACCAGGCTGCTCGTTATGGCGCACACCTGTCACCATCGTTACACGCACCTGCGTGTCATCAGACTCACCTGGACTCCTTCAGTTCCTTGATTACCCGCCCTATATATGTCACTCCCTTTCTTCCCCTTCCTTTCTTTCCCAGGTGTCATTGTTTCTGTGTCTTGTCTGTCTGTTGTTTGTGTTTTCTTTTTTTGGATTATGCTACGTTTATTTATTAAAACACTCACTCCCTGAACTTGCTTCCCAACTCTCAGCGTACTCATTACAGGTTACACATGTTTTCAGAAGATGGGCATGGGCATTGCTCGCCTAGCTTCAGGGGGAAGCTGGTTCCACCATTGGGGTGCCAGAACAGAGAAGAGCTTGGACTGGGCTGAGCGGGAGCTGCCCTCCAGTAGGGGTGGGAGGGCCATGAGACGAGAGGTGGCAGAACAGAGTGCTCAGGTTGGGGTGTAGGGTTTGAGCATAGCCTGAAGGTAGGGTGGGGTGTGGTGGATGAATCAGAATTAGTTGGGTAACATAGATAATTAAGATGTTTTATTTGCATAATATGCTTATCTGAGATACTTGTCATATGTGAATGTATTGTTAAACCATGTGAAGGGATGGAGTGATTAATGGGGAACCAATTATTTGTCTCCACAATGTCTGTGCGCAAGTCACTCCCCTCAGTGAGCTTGTCCACGAGTGGAGTCAAGAGGGGGTTTACTTGAGATGGGAGTATCTAGAGTTGTCAATTGATTTATGCCATTGGATGAGCTAATGGTTCTGTTCTATACCGTACCAGGGAGAGACGGTTCCAGTTTGGGGTAGGAGGACCAGATACTGGTCTATATAATGAACACTGTTGACACAGCAGTTGCTGTCTGCTATGTTTAATAGATATCTTTCAATCAAAACCTAACCTTTGTGAACTGTTCCTAAGATCTGTTGTTCGTCATGTACATTGAGAGCGGTGGATCTTGGGAATTTAAGATCTTTGTACTTTTGTGTTATCACTTTTTCAATGGTTCATTAGAGATGGCGCATCATTGAAGGTCAAGTGCTTTTGCAAAAGCATCTTAATTATTAAAGATGTAGTTTTAAGTATAACTCTGACTGGTGTGTGAAGTTTGTAACTCTCCTCATTTGGTAATGCAGAAATGAGCCACCACATTTGGCGACGGTGGTGGCATGTGAATCTTCACTTGGTGACCGCTCCTGACGACCTAGGTAAATCGTGCATGAGGGATCCCTCAAACTTGGGATCACAGGTAAACCACACTTCGGGAACGAAGCAGATGGACCCACCTTTGATCTGAGAGGCATCGAGCCGAGTGGATACCACATCTCGAACGTAGTTTTTTTTTTTTTAAAAGACACCACACTTGAAGTTGAGTTTTTAGCAAAGGCTCTCTTACGTAGGCTGTGAGTGTGTATTCCTTTGTGAGGGGGGCACCTTGGAGGTGTAAACAGGGCCGAGTCAGAGGAGAGTAATCTGAGAGTTTGCAGACTCAATGATACTCTGCCACTGGTCAGTTGCGTGAATTGATCACAGTGGGGATTGGTGCGGTCTGTAGGGGTGAGGGGCCAAGGTGACTGTGTGTTCTGTGTGAAACATGGTACTTGGTGAAGCCCTGTTGGAAGAAGAACCATTCTGAAAATTCATAGACGTACGTAGGTTTTGAGTTGGTATTTTTAATGGATAATTTGATAAAAATGAGGTTTTAAGCGTTATTAACCTGTTATGACTAGGGGGCAGTATTTTCACGGCCGGATAAAAAACGTACCCGATTTAATCTGATTATTACTCCTGCCCAGAAACTAGAATATGCATATAATTATTAGCTTTGGATAGAAAACACTCCAAAGTTTCTAAAACTGTTTGAATGGTGTCTGTGAGTATAACAGAACTCATTTGGCTAGCCAAAACCTGAGAAGATTCCAAACAGGAAGTACCCTGTCTGACCATTTCTTGGCCTTCTTGATTATCTCTATCCAATACAGGGGATCTCTGCTGTTACACTTCCTACGGCTCCCATGGGCTCTCAGAAGGCGGCAAAAAGCTGAATCGTGGCTTTGCAGCCCCTGGCTGAAAAACATTAGCGCATTTGGATAGTGGCCGGTCAGAGTACTATGAGACTGAGGCTCGTGCACTAGTCGACACCATGTTTACTTTCTCTCTCTTTGAACGAAAACCACCACTCCCGGTCGGAATATTATCGCTTTTTTACGAGAAAAATGGCATAAAAATTGATTTTAAACAGCGGTTGACATGCTTCGAAGTACGGTAATGGAATATTTAGACATTTTTTGTCACGAAATGTGTCGTGCTCGTCACCCTTCTTTACCATTCGGATAGTGTCTTGAACGCACAAACAAAACGCCGCTGTTTGGATATAACTATGGATTATTTGGGACCAAACCAACATTTGTTATTGAAGTAGAAGTCCTGGGAGTGCATTCTGACGAAGAACAGCTAAGGTAATAACATTTTTCTTATAGTAAATCTGACTTTGGTGAGTGCTAAACTTGGTGGGTGTCTAAATAGCTAGCCGTGATGGCTGGGCTATCTACTGAGAATACTGCAAAATGTGCTTTCACCGAAAAGCTATTTTAAAATCGGACACCTCGATTGCACAAAGGAGTTCTGTATCTATAATTCTTTAAATAATTGTTATGTTTTTTGTGAACGTTTATCGTGAGTAATTTAGTAAATTCACCGGAAGTGTTCGGTGGGAATGCTAGTTCTGAACGTCACATGCTAATGTAAAAAGCTGTTTTTTTATATAAATATGAACTTGATTGAACAAAACATGCATGTATTGTATAACATAATGTCCTAGGGGTGTCATCTGATGAAGATCATCAAAGGTTAGTGCTGCATTTAGCTGTGGTTTGGATTTATGTGACATTATATGCTAGCTTGAAAAATGGGTGTCTGATTATTTCTGGCTGGGTACTCTGCTGACATAATCTAATGTTTTGCTTTCGTTGTAAAGCCTTTTTGAAATCAGACAGTGTGGTTAGATAAAGGAGAGTCTTGTCTTTAAAATGGTGTAAAATAGTCATATGTTTGAAAAATTGAAGTTTTTGTATTTTTTAGGAATTTGTAATTCGCGCCACGCCCATCATTGGCTATTGGAACAGGTGTTCCGCTAGCGGAACGTCTAGATGTAAGAGGTTTTAAACTGTCTACAATGTTTGGGAAATTGTGCTCTAGAAACTGATTGGAGTGTGTCCACTTTTGGTTATCTTAACCTAACGATGTAACTTTAAATGCTTATTGGATTATATCCATCTGGGTACAACAGTTTAAATAAAACTCCCCTTAAGGTCTGAAACTGTTTTATTTTTTTTCTTCCCAGAATGAGAGGAGTTACTGGATTTATTGAAATAAACCGTTTTTACATAAAGTTAGAGCGAATTAAGATTGAATCTCGATGTAATTTATAATGTCGTACAAAGTCTAGGGTATCCATCAAACTAATTATCATTGCGTGATTAATGTGATGTAGTAAAGTAATTGAAATACGTTGCATGAGAAAACATAATCTACTTTATTAAAAGGCGCAAGATCTGTTTCCTAGTCTATGAATGTCGGTTTTACACTTTGACTGCTAATCTATTCATTTGGCATGTGAGAATCATCGCCGGAGTAACACTTGGACCTTTAAATTAGAGCTATTTTCTGGGAATTGTCTCGGTAGTACGTTCCTGATTTTACCACTACAGACAATTGTAAAGTGGGTTTATTTGCGGGAAGTCTTGTGCATTTAAATAGTATTGATGGTTCAGTGGTAGAATTCTCACCTGCCACGCAGGAGGCCTGGGTTCGTATCTCAGCCTCTGCGCTAATGGACTAAAATCTGTGTTTCTGATTATAATTATGTTTTGTCTGGAAAGATAAGGTTGCTAGTGTTTGTTTAAGATATAAACCGAATGTTTTGATAGCTTGTTTAGTTTAAATTGAAAGACTAATTCATTCAAAATAATAGCGAGGGGAATTCGATGAAGTACGTTGTCTGTTGTTTAAATGGTCGGGTGAAATGACATACAGAGAATGGGAGTTGTATTTAAGTATCTGAATCAAGGAAGAGAGTTACCTAAATCTAATGAATTATAATGAGCGGATAGGTAATTGCGATAGAGTAGTGGCACCGAAATGTGTTTTTTTTTAGTTTAAAAGAGTTGAATGAAGTATTTTATAAATTTGGCCATTTACATGGTACTTTTAAAGTCTTGGACATTTCATAAGTGTGAAGCCGAAAGAGAAGAGGAAGTTGTAAAGATTGGTTTTAATCTTACAATAGAGGTAAGGCCGAACGTTGTTTGAGTAGGGGTTATATTTTTGCTTACGGGTAAAAAAAATAGGAGAGTTGGTTGTGAGCGCTGTGCTATATTTGGCGGTAAGCTATTCAGGTCTGGATAGTTGAATAGTAAAAGGTTTGTGATATTTTCTGGTTATTGATTCTTGGTTTCATACAAAACTTAACCTTTGTGAACTGTTCCTAAGATCTGTTGTTCATCATGTACGTTGAGAGGGGTGGATCTTGGGTATAAAAGATCATTGTACTTTTGTGTAATCACTTTTTCAATGGTTCATTAGAGATAGCGCATCATTGAAGTTCAAGTGCTTTTGCAAAAGCATCTTAATTATTAAAGATGTAGTTTTAAGTATAACTCTGACTGGTGTGTGAAGTTTGTAACTCTCCCCATTTGGAAATGCAGAAATTAGCCACCACAGGGGCAGTTCCTGTGGCTGTTCCGTAGGTAAGCACCATGGTCTTGTAGTGGATGTGAGCTTCGACTGGAAGCCAGTGGAGTGTGCGGAGGAGCGGGGTGACATGGGAGAACTTTGGAAGGTTGAACACCAGGTGGGCTGCAGCGTTCTGGATAAGTTGCAGGGGTTTGATGGCACAAGTGAGGAGCCCAGCCAACA
>NC_042969.1:29671405-29686405 GCF_901001165.1 Salmo trutta | reverse complement strand
TCACATTTCCTCTCTTCTCTTTCTGTCTGTTTAGTGTAAATGCCCTGGATGAAAACATGCTGCTATAGACTCTCTGACTGACTCTGTGTCTCTCAACCTTACCTTGGGTTTAAACGCTGTGTCTCTCAACCTTACATTGGGTTTTAACGCTGTGTCTCTCAACCTTACCTTGGGTTTTAACGCTGTGTCTCTCAACCTTACCTTGGGTTTAAACGCTGTGTCTCTCAACCTTACATTGGGTTTTAACGCTGTGTCTCTCAACCTTACCTTGGGTTTAAAGGCTGTGTCTCTCAACCTTACCTTGGGTTTTAACGCTGTGTCTCTCAACCTTACCTTGGGTTTAAACGCTGTGTCTCTCAACCTTACCTTGGGTTTAAAGGCTGTGTCTCTCAACCTTACCTTGGGTTTAAAGGCTGTGTCTCTCAACCTTACCTTGGGTTTTAACGCTGTGTCTCTCAACCTTACCTTGGGTTTAAACGCTGTGTCTCTCAACCTTACATTGGGTTTTAACGCTGTGTCTCTCAACCTTACCTTGGGTTTTAACGCTGTGTCTCTCAACCTTACCTTGGGTTTAAACGCTGTGTCTCTCAACCTTACCTTGGGTTTTAACGCTGTGTCTCTCAACCTTACCTTGGGTTTAAACGCTGTGTCTCTCAACCTACCTTGGGTTTTAACGCTGTGTCTCTCAACCTTACCTTGGGTTTTAACGCTGTGTCTCTCAACCTTACCTTGGGTTTAACGCTGTGTCTCTCAACCTTACCTTGGGTTTTAACGCTGTGTCTCTCAACCTTACCTTGGGTTTTAACGCTGTGTCTCTCAACCTTACCTTGGGTTTAACGCTGTGTCTCTCAACCTTACCTTGGGTTTAAACGCTGTGTCTCTCAACCTTACCTTGGGTTTTAACGCTGTGTCTCTCAACCTTACCTTGGGTTTTAACGCTGTGTCTCTCAACCTTACCTTGGGTTTAAAGGCTGTGTCTCTCAACCTTACATTGGGTTTTAACGCTGTGTCTCTCAACCTTACCTTGGGTTTAAAGGCTGTGTCTCTCAACCTTACCTTGGGTTTTAACGCTGTGTCTCTCAACCTTACCTTGGGTTTAAACGCTGTGTCTCTCAACCTTACCTTGGGTTTAAAGGCTGTGTCTCTCAACCTTACCTTGGGTTTTAACGCTGTGTCTCTCAACCTTACCTTGGGTTTAAACGCTGTGTCTCTCAACCTTACCTGGGGTTAAAGGCTGTGTCTCTCAACCTTACCTTGGTTTTAATGCTGTGTCTCTCAACCTTACCTTGGGTTTTAACGCTGTGTCTCTCAACCTTACCTTGGGTTTAAACGCTGTGTCTCTCAACCTTACCTTGGGTTAAATTTATTAAGATTAGGCATCAACTCTCAATGGTTAAGGTTAGGGTTAAGTTTATTAAGATTAGGCATCAACTCTGAATGGTTAAGGTTAGGGTTAAGTTTATTAAGATTAGGCATCAACTCTGAATGGTTAAGGTTAGGATTAAGTTTATTAAGATTAGGCATCAACTCTGAATGGTTAAGGTTAGGATTAAGTTTATTAAGATTAGGCATCAACTCTGAATGGTTAAGGTTAGGGTTAAGTTTATTAAGATTAGGCATCAACTCTGAATGGTTAAGGTTAGGGTTAAGTTTATTAAGATTAGGCATCAACTCTGAATGGTTAAGGTTAGGGTTGAGGTTTGGGATAGGCTGAAAACAAAAATATCAAATACAACTTTCTATCACTGGATTCAAACTTGCAACCTCAGATGCTTACGCCCATCCATAACGCACCCCATCCATAACGCACTTAAAGGTAACAGCACTCACTGTTGCCCTTAGAGGCCGCTTGCCACGTCATCTCCCGACGTATTCTGACATGGACGGACGTTGAATACTGACTTGTATCCCAGATAACCTGACTGAATATACAGACTGGCTGTGTGGCGCTCAACCTTGGGTTTAAGAGGAATATACAATAGGGAACAGATTCATTCTTAGGTCAAAAGTGTGTGTGTGTGTGTGTGTGTGTTTCTGGGTAACATCAGTACCTCTGAACACCAGCAGGGGGAACTAGTGTCTGACAGAGAGAGAGAGAGAGAGAGAGAGAGAGAGAGAGAGAGAGAGAGAGAGAATGGAAGAGCAGAGGGAGAGAGATAGAATGGAGAGATGTTAGCTACTCTTGGAAAGGAGAGTGTGTGTGTATATATGTATGTGTGTGTATGAGCTAGAGTGTTTGTCTATCTATGTACAAAATGTTTCTCTTCAGTCCATCTCCTTTGTCTGAGCTAAGACCCTGGCAGGAAGCCAGTAGAGAGAGATAGAGGTGTATAGTATTTCCACTCTCCACCTGCTAAATGATTTATGAATGATGCATGATAAATCATCTGCTATTAAAACAATAATGGAATAATAATCATATTTCCTCTCCTCCTTTTCTCTCCCTCTCTCTTCTCCTCTAATGATAGACTGATGAGGGGCTGCTGGGTTTATGCCATCCATCTTTTCAATTAACATCGCTCTCTCCCCCTCCCTCTATCTCTCCCCCTCACTTTCACAGAGGGAGTACTCTTGACTCATTTGCAGTGTTTCCATGTGTTGTTTCTGTATCTACTCATCAACTATTAAACACACTTGTCAATCACAGGAGGGGGTCCTAACAGCATGACAGACCTCACGTGGACCACCCAGTGATATTATGAGAAAGAGAGAGATAATAATAGAGATGGTAGCATTCATTAGCAGTAATCCTAGTAACAAGTTCATTCTTCAGTGTAGATTCACACTGAGACTCACAGACAGACAGACAGACAGAGAGAAAGAAAGAAAGACAGACAGACAGAAAGAAAGAAAGAAAGAAAAAGAAAGAGAGAAAGAAAGAAAGAAAGAAAGAAAGAAAGAAAGAAAGAAAAAGAAAGAAAGAAAGAAAGAAAGAAAGAAAGAAAAAGAAAGAAAGAAAGAAAGAAAGAAAGAAAAAGAAAGAAAGAAAGAAAGAAAGAGAGAAAGAAAGAAAGAAAGAGAGAAAGAAAGAAAGAAAGAGAGAAAGAAAGAAAGAAAGAAAGAAAGAGAGAAAGAAAGAAAGAAAGAAAGAAAGAAAGAGAGAAAGAAAGAAAGAAAGAAAGAAAGGAAGAAAGAAAGAAAGAAAGAAAGAAAGAAAGAAAGAAAGAAAGAAAGAAAGAAAGAAAGAAAGAAAGGGAGGGAGGCATGATCAGAAGTTCTAACTGGTAATTGGTCACCATGGTTACCTGTTCTGATTTTCTGGCCGATGATGTCTATCATCAAGTGGTGTCTGTAGAGCCATCAGATTACCAATATTATCCTCCTCAATGAAGAGACTGGGCTGGTGTGTGTCCTTGCTCTCAGGGCCAACTCTCATACACAACACACAGACACGCACACACACACCATACACAAATGAATAACGCAACAAAAACACACTCAATTGTCCACTTATCTTTTCTAATCACATGCAAATCACAGCTGAACATGCCAGCCTCTTCAGTCAATTACAGTGAGGCCAGTGAATTAGAGAAGGACCGAAGCAGGGGAAACCTTGTAAATATTGAAAACACACACATAAATAACTTATGGTGTGAATGGCTGCAAGCTGGAGAACATCAGCTACCTGCTGTCAGCTAGCTGTCAATCAATCAAATGACTGTCAAGATACATACACACGTATCTAGACCGGCACACAGACACACGCACAGGCACACACACACCCACACGTATGTATGGTCCCTCAGTACGCACACAGCAGCATGCATTATCCCTCCATACACACAGAGAGACATCCCCCTACACAAATAGAGACATCCCCGTACACACAGAGAGACTCCCCCTACACAAATACAGACTCCCCCTACACACATAGAGACTCCCCCTACACACAGAGAGACATCCCCCTACACACAGAGAGACATCCCCGTACACACAGAGAGACTCCCCCTACACACAGAGAGACATACCCGTACACACAGAGAGACTCCCCCTACACAAATACAGACTCCCCCTACACACATAGAGACTCCCCCTACACACAGAGAGACATCCCCCTACACACAGAGAGACATCCCCGTACACACAGAGACTCCCCCTACACACAGAGAGACATACCCGTACACACAGAGAGACTCCCCCTACACACAGAGAGACCCCCTACACACAGAGAGACATACCCGTACACACATAGAGACTCCCCCTACACACAGAGAGACATACCCGTACACACATAGAGACTCCCCCTACACACAGAGAGACATCCCCCTACACACAGAGGGACTCCCCGTACACACAGAGAGACTCCCCCTACACACATAGAGACTCCCCCTACACACAGAGAGACTCCCCCTACACACAGAGAGACATACCCGTACACACAGAGAGACTCCCCGTACACACAGAGAGACTCCCCCTACACACAGAGAGACATACCCGTACACACAGAGACTCCCCCTACACACAGAGAGACTCCCCCTACACACAGAGAGACATACCCGTACACACAGAGAGACTCCCCATACACACAGAGAGACTCCCCTTACACACAGAGAGACATACCCGTACACACAGAGAGACTCCCCCTACACACAGAGAGACATACCCGTACACACAGAGAGACTCCCCCTACACACAGAGAGACTCCCCCTACACACAGAGAGACATACCCGTACACACAGAAAGACTCCCCCTACACACAGAGAGACTCCCCCTACACACAGAGAGACTCCCCCTACACACTGAGAGACATCCCCCTACACACAGAGAGACTCCCCCTACACACATAGAGACTCCCCGTACACACATAGAGACTCCCCCTACACACAGAGAGACTCCCCCTACACACAGAGAGACATCCCCCTACACACAGAGAGACTCCCCCTACACACAGAGAGACTCCCCTTACACACAGAGAGACATCCCCCTACACACATAGAGACTCCCCCTACACACAGAGAGACTCCCCCTACACACAGAGAGACTCCCCCTACACACAGAACATAACAACATCCCCTACACACAGAACATAACAACATCCCCTTACACACAGAACATAACAACATCCCCCTACACACAGAACATAACAACATCCCCCTACACACAGAACATAACAACATCCCCCTACACACAGAACATAACAACATCCCCCTACACACAGAACATAACAACATCCCCCTACACACAGAACATAACAACATCCCCCTACACACAGAACATAACAACATCCCCCTACACACAGAACATAACAACATCCTCCTACACACAGAACATAACAACATCCCCCTACACACAGAAGATAACAACATCCTCTTCCACACAGAACATAACAACATCCCCCTACACACAGAACATAACAACATCCCCCTACACACAGAACATAACAACATCCCCCTACACACAGAACATAACAACATCCCCCTACACACAGAACATAACAACATCCCCCTACACACAGAACATAACAACATCCCCCTACACACAGAACATAACAACATCCCCCTACACACAGAACATAACAACACCCCCCTACACACAGAACATAACAACATCCCCTACACACAGAACATAACAACATCCCCCTACACACAGAACATAACAACATCCCCCTACACACAGAACATAACAACATCCCCCTACACACAGAACATAACAACATCCCCCTACACACAGAACATAACAACACCCCCCTACACACAGAACATAACAACATCCCCCCTACACACAGAACATAACAACATCCCCCTACACACAGAACATAACAACATCCCCCTACACACAGAACATAACAACATCCCCCTACACACAGAACATAACAACACCCCCCTACACACAGAACATAACAACATCCCCCTACACACAGAACATAACAACATCCCCCTACACACAGAACATAACAACATCCCCCTACACACAGAACATAACAACACCCCCCTACACACAGAACATAACAACATCCCCCTACACACAGAACATAACAACATCCCCCTACACACAGAACATAACAACATCCCCCTACACACAGAACATAACAACATCCCCCTACACACAGAACATAACAACACCCCCCTACACACAGAACATAACAACATCCCCCTACACACAGAACATAACAACATCCCCCTACACACAGAACATAACAACATCCCCCTACACACAGAACATAACAACATCCCCCTACACACAGAACATAACAACATCCCCTACACAATACTGCACATTTCATCTCCAATCTCCGGGGTCATCTCTGGAGTATGTCCTTCAAACACAGCATCAGGGGAGAGAGCACTGGGCTAAATGTCCGTGAGAGAAAGTCTCAAGTTTTAAAGCCCCTAGGTTGTGTGTGTCTGTATATGTGTGTGTGTGCGTGTGCGTGTGTGTGAGAGCAGAGTGGTACTGTGAGACCAGGGATTCGCTCCGGCAGGCTCAGCCAAGAGATCCGTGCCTTGCTCCATTACGCTAACACCAGGGGAATGCACCAAGGATCTTACCTGTCTCATGAGCGTGAGAGAGGGTCTTCGACCTCCCAATGTTGCCTGAGTGATGCATCATTCCTTTGCAGATCTGTCTGTCCTTTATCCTTCTCTCCTCCTCTCCTCTGCTTCTCTCCTCTCCACAATCCTCTCCTCCTCTCCACCCTCCTCTCCTCCTCTCCACCCTCCTCTCCTCTCCTTCTCTTCTCCTCTCCTCCACTTCTCTCCTCTTGTCTAATATTTAGTCCTCACCAGTCTTTCCTCTTCTCTTCTCAGTCCTGACTTCTCCTCTCCTCTTGTCCTTTTAATCTCCCTCCTTTTCCATTAAACACAATCCAACAGCGGAGCGCGAGAGTAGAGAGCCAACACACACTCACACACACCCCTGATCTCACACACACGCAACCTGGGCTAGTCAGCCCTCCGCTGCCTGCAAGCCCTGAGATCAGGGGGAGAGATCTCTGTCTCTGCTACACTCCTCCTCTCCTCTCCTCTTTTTGTCCTCTATTCCCTTGTTTCATTTTCTCCCTCCTTTTCTCAGTCCTACTCCGAGAGGAAAGACATGGATGGATGCTGAGGCAAAGAAAGAGAACCATTCAATCTCTCCTAGGAGAAGAGATGGAGAGAGGGAGCTTCATCCTCTGTGTGCACATGGCTGAGACTGGTAGCAGACTTCGCTAGCGTCGCAGAGAGAGGGAGAGAAAGAGAGGGGGGGGCAAGTGAGCAAGAGAGCGCATACGAGAGAGAGAGAGGGTGGTGGAGTGAGAATGTGTGAGGGAGAAAGAAAGGCAACAAGAAGGGTTGGGTGAACGGGATAAGAGAGAGCGCGAAAGAGCAAGACAGAGGGGCAAATCATTGGAATGTGACAAAGCGTGTTCATCAAAGACAGATGAGATAGAAAGGAGAGAGAGAGATTGAGGGATGAGAGGAGAGCTGGAAATGAGACAAGGAGGAATGGATGAGAGGAAAGCAGAAAAGGAGAGAGCGAGGGTGGAGCAAAGAGAGGGAGAGCAAAAGAGAGGGGGAAAAGAAAAGAGGGTCCAGGAGGAAAAAGGAGAGAGGGATAACATGAGGGATGAGAGAGGAGAGAGAGGGAGGGCAGAGGACACTGCGGCTATCTAGCAGTCAGACAGACAGCTCATAGAGTGTCTGGATCCACAGCTCATAGAGTGTCTAGATCCACAGCTCATAGAGTGTCTGGATCCACAGCTCATAGAGTGTCTAGATCCACAGCTCATAGAGTGTCTGGATCCACAGCTCATAGAGTGTCTAGATCCACAGCTCATAGAGTGTCTGGATCCACAGCTCATAGAGTGTCTAGATCCACAGCTCATATAGTGTGTCTGGATCCACAGCTCATAGAGTGTCTAGATCCACAGCTCATATAGTGTGTCTGGATCCACAGCTCATAGAGTGTCTAGATCCACAGCTCATATAGTGTGTCTGGATCCACAGCTCATAGAGTGTCTGGATCCACAGCTCATAGAGAGTGTCTGGATCCACAGCTCATAGAGAGTCTGGATCCACAGCTCATAGAGTGTCTGGATCCACAGCTCATAGAGAGTGTCTGGATCCACAGCTCATAGAGAGTGTCTGGATCCACAGCTCATAGAGTAACATACTGTAGAGGGAACCCAGGCAGGCAGAAGGCTTGGTGCATGAGCTACCACTATAAACAGACACATACTAGTCCCTCCGTTTTACCACCTACAGACCACACCTCTCTGTACAAATCAATTCAATCAACACTTTATTGCCAATGGACAGTGGTTGATAGGAGACTGTCCTCTTGCTCCTTTGTCCTGTACTACAGGTGCCAGGTGGCTGCACCTCTCTCTGTGTCCAGTAGAGGGCAGAGTGCAGGAGATCACGTCGCCAGCTAACAGACAG
This sequence comes from Salmo trutta, assembly GCF_901001165.1. NCBI lineage: Eukaryota > Metazoa > Chordata > Actinopteri > Salmoniformes > Salmonidae > Salmo > Salmo trutta. Next base: position 29,678,045 of record NC_042969.1, on the reverse strand, counting down.
ACGTGTGAGTGTGATATCATGGTTTACAGCAGATTTAGAGCTGTAAGGTGTGGTGCAGTGACGGTTGGTGCCGTGTAAGATGAAGGAAGACAATAGGTTTTTTTAATGAGCATGGCCTTATTTCTATTAAAGCATATTGGATGACTGTCATTCACATTCTATTCACCCAGTTCAATGTGACATCGATAGGTTTAGGCTACTACATGATACTCTAATTTTCCCTATACCCACCATGAGGTTGCTCTGGAAGTTGTTAAATTTACTGTATACGTATATGGAAAGGGGTGAGAACCATGAGCCTCCAAGTGCTGTGTGCTGCCATCCTGTCAGAAGGTAAGTCCCATGATGGTAGTGACTGCCCATTAATGCTGGTCACTTATTAACCATCATTCATTCACATTACTTGGCCTGGTCACAGACAATGATGAGACAGCTTATAGGGAGGAGTTCAGAGACCTGGCAGTGTGGTACCAGGACAACAACCTCTCCCTCAACGTGATCAAGACAAAGGAGATGATTGTGGACTACAGGAAAAGGAGGGCCAAACACGCCCCCTTTCACGGTGCTGAAGTGGAGCGGGTCGAGAGTTTCAAGTTCCTTGGTGTCCACATCACCAACAAACTATCATGGTCCAAACACACCAAGACAGTCGTGAAGAGGGTACGACAACACCTTTTCCCCCTCAGGAGACTGAAAAGATTTGGCATGGGTCCCCAGATCCTCAAAAAGCTCTACAGCTGCACCACCGAGAGCGTCCTGACCATTTGCATCACCGCCTGGTATGGCAACTGCTCGGCATCCGACCGTAAGGCGCTACAGAGGGTTGTGCGTACAGTCCAGTACATCACTGGGGCCAAGCTTCCTGCCATCCATATACTAGGCAGTGTCAGAGGAAGGCCCAAAAACTCCAATCACCCAAGTCATAGACTCTTCTCTCTGCTTCACACGGCAAGCTTTAGCGGAGCGCCAAGTCTAGGTCCAGCAGTCTCCTTAACAGCTTCTACCGCCAAGCTATAAGATTGCTGAACAATTAATCAAATGGCCACCCGGACCATTTTTACATTGACCCCCCCCCCCCCCCATTTGTTTTTACACTGCTGCTACTCGCTGTTTATTATCTATGTTTAGTCACTTTACCCCTACCTACATGTACAAATTACCTCCACTAACCTGTACCCCCGCACACTGACGCGGTACCCCCTGTATATAGCGTTGTTATTTTATTGTGTTAATTAAAATGTTTTACCTTAGTTTATTTGTTAAATATTTTCTTAACTCATTGTTGGTTAACCTGTTTAGGATAGGGGGCAGTATTTTCACGTCCGGATAAAAAAACGTACCCGATTTAATCTGGTTATTACTCCTGCCCAGAAACTAGAATATGCATATAATTATTTGATTTGGATAGAAAACACCCTAAAGTTTCTAAAACTGTTTGCATGGTGTCTGTGAGTATAACAGAACTCATATGGCAGGCCAAAACCTGAGAAGATTCTATATGGGAAGTGCCCTGTCTGACCATTTCTTGGCCTTCTATAGCCTCTTTATCAAAAATAGAGGATCTCTGCTGTAACGTGACATTTTCTAAGGCTCCCATAGGCTGTCAGAAGGCGCCAGAATGGGGAATGATAACTCTGCAGTCCCTGGGCGAAAAACAGTAGGGCTTTTGGAAAGTGGTCGTTCTGAGAACAATGACACTGGTGTGCGCATGCATGTGAAGTCTCCATTTTCTATTTTCAGTGTTTGAACGAAAACAAGGTCTCCCGGTTGGAATATTATTGCTATTTTACGAGAAAAATCGCATAAAAATTGATTTTAAACAGTGTTTGACATGCTTCGAAGTACGGTAATGGAATATTTTGAAATGTTTTGTCACGATACGCGCCGGCGCGTCACCCTTCGGATAGTGTCTTGAACGCAAGAACAAAACACAGCTATTTGGATATAACTATGGATTATTTGGAACCAAAACAACATTGGGTGTTGAAGTAGAAGTCCTGGGAGTGCATTCTGACGAAGAACAGCAAAGGTAATCCAATTTTTCTTATAGTGAATCTGAGTTTGGTGAGTGCCAAACTTGGTGGGTGTCAAAATAGCTAGCCATGATGGCCGGGCTATCTACTCAGAATATTGCAAACTGTGCTTTCACCGAAAAACTATTTTAAAATCGGACACCGCGATTGCATAAAGGAGTTCTGTATCTATAATTCTTAAAATAATTGTAAAGTTTTTTGTGAACGTTTATCGTGAGTAATTTAGTAAATTCACCGGAAGTGTTTCGGTGGGAATGCTAGTTCTGAACGTCACATGCTAATGTAAAAAGCTGTTTTTTTATATAAATATGAACTTGATTGAACAAAACATGCATGTATTGTATAACATAATGTCCTAGGGGTGTCATCTGATGAAGATCATCAAAGGTTAGTGCTGCATTTAGCTGTGGTTTGGATTTATGTGACATTATATGCTAGCTTGAAAAATGGGTGTCTGATTATTTCTGGCTGGGTACTCTGCTGACATAATCTAATGTTTTGCTTTCGTTGTAAAGCCTTTTTGAAATCGGACAGTGTGGTTAGATAAAGGAGAGTCTTGTCTTTAAAATGGTGTAAAATAGTCATATGTTTGAAAAATTGAAGTTTTGGGATTTTTGAGGTGTTTGTAATTCTATCATTGGATATTGGCGAGGCGTTCCGCTAGCGGAACATCTAGATGTAAGAGGTTTTAAGGGCTTGTAAGTAAGCATTTCACGGTAAGGTCTACACCTGTTGTATTCGGCGCATGTGACAAATAACATTTGATTTGATTCCTTTAATAAAATATTTCAGATGTTGTGTATATGACATTTGTTTTATTTGCTGACTTCATTATTTAGTTCCAAGTCATCATCTCATCTCTATACATCTGCCTAAGCTGTCTGACAAAATCACTATTTTTGAATTTCTTCAAAGTAAATAAGGCATACTTTTATTACTGCTGAACAGCAGCTATCAAACACTTCTTAGAACATGTATTTTCAGGTAGAGATACCTCGCAAAGCAAATGCTCTCTATCCCTCTCCATCTCTATCTCTCCATGTCTGTCCCACACAGACCGGACAAGTAGATGCATAATGCATTATGGTCATTGTAGGTAATTACTACGTTTTCTGCATTAAACTACTTCATGACCAGTGAAGTATGAAAATGTATAAAAAATAAAAGGATAAAAGCATCTGCTAAATGACCTAAATGTAATGTACAGTACCAGTCAAAAGTTTGGACAAACCTACTCATTTAAGGATTTTTCTTTATTTTGACTATTTTCTACATTGTAGAGTAATAGTGAAGACATCAACACTATGAAATAACACATATGGAATCATGTTGTAACCAAAAAAGTGTTAACCTCCCTGGACAAGGGAGGTTAATTTGACACCCACCAAGTTTGGTACTCACAAAACTCAGATTTACTATAAGAAAAACTGGATTACCTTTGCTGTTCTTCGTCAGAATGCACTCCCAGGACTTCTACTTCAACAACAAATGTTGTTTTGGTTCCAAATAATCCATAGTTATATTGAAATACCTCCGTTTTGTTCGTGCGTTCAGGTCAGTATCCGAAGGGTGACGCGCGAGCGCATTTCGTGACAAAAAATGTCAAAATATTCCATTACCATACTTTGAAGCATGTCAAACGCTATTTAAAATCAATTTTTATGCTATTTTTCTCGCAAAATAGCGATAATATTCCAACCGGGCGACGTTATATTCATTCAAAGGCTGAAAGAAAAAAATTGAGAACTCACATGAACGCGCATCTCCAGTGACACTGTTCTCAGCCTGACCACTCACAAAATCTCCTGCTGTTTTTCGCCCAGAGACTGGAGAGACGTCATTCCACTTTCTGGCGCCTTCTGAGAGCCAATGGAAGTCTTAGAAAATGTCACGTTACAGCAGAGATGCTGTATTTTTGATAGAGATGCCACAGAAGGAGAACAAATTGTCAGACAGGGCACTTCCTATATGGAATCTTCTCAGGTTTGGGCCTGCCATATGAGTTCTGTTATACTCACAGACACCATTCAAACAGTTTTAGAAACTTTAGAGTGTTTTCTATCCAAATCTACTAATTATATGCATATTCCCATTTCTGGGCAAGAGTAGTAACCAGTTTAAATCGGGTATGTTTTTTATCCGGCCGTGCAAATACTGCCCCCTAGCCCCAACAGGTTAAACAAATCTAAATATATTTTATAATTGAGATTCTTCAAAGTAGCCACCCTTTGCCTTGATGACAGCTTTGCACACTCTTGCCATTTTCTCAACCAGCATCATGAGGTATTCACCTGGAATGTATTTCAATGAACAGGTGTGCCTTGTTAAAAGTTAATTTGTGGAATTGATTTCCTTCTTCATGCGTTTGAGCCAATCAGTTGTGTTGTGAAAAGGTGGGGTGGTTTACAGAAGACAGGCCTATTTGGTAAAAGACCAAGTCCATATTATGGCAAGAACAGCTCAAATAAGCAAAGAGAATGACAATCCATCGTTGCATTAAGACATGAAGGTCAGTCAATACGGAAAATTTTAAGAACTTTCAAAGTTTCTTCTAGTGCAGTCGCAAAAACCATCAAGCACTATGATGAAACTGGCTCTCATGAGGACTTTCACGGGAAAGGAAGACCCAGAGTTACCTCTGCTGCAGAGGATACGTTCATTAGTGTTACCAGCCTCAGAAATTGCAGCCCAAATAAATGCTTCACAGAGTTCAAGTAACAGACACATCTCAACATCAACTATTCAGAGGAGACTGCGTGAATCAGGCCATCATGGTTGAATTGCTGGAAAGAAAGGACACCAATAATAAGAAGAGACTTGTTTGGGCCAAGAAACACGAGCGTGGGACTGATGAGTCCAAATTTGAGATTTTTGGCTTTTGTGAGATGCAGGGTAGGTGAACGGATGATCTTCGCATGTGTGGTTCCCACCGTGAAGCATAGAGGTGTGATGGTCTGGGGTGCTTTGCTGGTGAAGCTGTCTGTGATTTATTTAGAATTCAAGGCACACTTAACCAGCATGGCTACAACAGGAGAGGAGAGGAGAGGAGAGGTGCTCAGCTTTCTATAGGGTCCTGCTACTATTCATCGTGATAAAGAAGTCATCTGAGACACTAACAAATTGCTTTTCTTGACAACACCTTGTAGTACTCAGTCATGTACACATACACAGTCAGCCATGTACACATACACAGTCAGTCATGTACACATACACAGTCAGTCATGTACACATACACAGTCAGTCATGTACACATACACAGTCAGTCATGTACACATACACAGGCACAAGCGGGTAGTGACACATCAGTCTGGTGTAGGAACGTACAGTGTGGTGTAGGAACGTACAGTGTGGTGTAGGAACGTACAGTCTGATGTAGGAACGTACAGTCTGATGTAGGAACGTACAGTCTGGTGTAGGAACGTACAGTCTAATGTAGGAACGTACAGTCTGGTGTAGGAACGTACAGTGTGGTGTAGGAACGTACAGTGTGGTGTAGGAACGTACAGTCTGATGTAGGAATGTACAGTCTGGTGTCGGAACGTACAGTGTGGTGTAGGAACGTACAGTCTGATGTAGGAATGTACAGTCTGGTGTAGGAACGTACAGTGTGGTGTAGGAACGTACAGTCTGATGTAGGAACGTACAGTGTGGTGTAGGAACGTACAGTCTGGTGTAGGAACGTACAGTCTGGTGTAGGAACGTACAGTCTGGTGTAGGAACGTACAGTGTGGTGTAGGAACGTACAGTCTGGTATAGGAACGTACAGTCTGGTGTAGGAATTACAGTCTGGTGTAGGAACGTACAGTCTGATGTAGGAACGTACAGTCTGGTGTAGGAACGTACAGTCTGGTGTAGGAACGTACAGTGCAGTGTAGGAACGTACAGTCTGGTGTAGGAACGTACAGTCTGGTGTAGGAATGTACAGTCTGATGTAGGAACGTACAGTCTGGTGTAGGAACGTACAGTCTGATGTAGGAACGTACAGTCTGGTGTAGGAACGTACAGTCTGGTGTAGGAACGTACAGTCTGATGTAGGAACGTACAGTCTGGTGTAGGAACGTATAGTCTGGTGTAGGAACGTACAGTCTGGTGTAGGAACGTACAGTCTGATGTAGGAACGTACAGTCTGGTGTAGGAACGTACAGTCTGGTGTAGGAACGTACAGTCTGATGTAGGAACGTACAGTCTGGTGTAGGAACGTATAGTCTGGTGTAGGAACGTACAGTCTGGTGTAGGAACGTACAGTCTGATGTAGGAACGTACAGTCTGGTGTAGGAACGTACAGTGTGGTGAAGGAACGTACAGTGTGGTGAAGGAACGTACAGTCTGATGTAGGAACGTACAGTGTGGTGAAGGAACGTACAGTGTGGTGAAGGAACGTACAGTCTGGTGTAGGAACGTACAGTCTGGTGTAGGAACGTACAGTCTGGTGTAGGAACGTACAGTCTGATGTCGGAACGAGTAGAAGGAGCGAATAAAAAGTTCAGCTAGAGAGAGAACGTAGAGAAAAAAGGAAGAGGAAGTAGAAGATCTGCCTGGTTGGAGATAAGTGTAAAATCAATTCACTAGAGAGGACGGAGCGCCTCTCCCCCTCACTCACCTTCCTG
>NC_042969.1:29573905-29666405 GCF_901001165.1 Salmo trutta | reverse complement strand
CCAGAAAAAGATATTTAAAAATAGAAAACCACCTTTCTTCTGACAACTCTACCCTCTCCTCTTTCTCCTCCATTCATCTAATCCTAACTCCCCCTTCCCATACGCTATACCTCTCATTCTCTTTCCTCTCTCTCCTTAACCTCTGACTATATTCCATCTATCTCTCCATTGTTCACTGGTTGCCATCTGTTAATATCACTCTCCTCTCATCCTCCCTTTCTCCCTCCCTTCCTCCCCCGCTCCCTCCCTCCCACATGGACCCAAGAATAGGACTGTTTCTCAATATGCATACTACCATGCTCCACACTCCCATACTGAGAGTGCATTCTCTTGAGGACATTCTTGTGAGGACGAGAGTGTGGAGAATGCATACAACACATTACATTTCAGAAGCACTCCCATGCTACTGCATTACCTTTGACCTCTTAGAGTAAATTGCATCGTCACTATGTCGGCTGCTCATCTATGCTGGACTTTCCTGGATCACGACTACTCTCTGTATAGTAACTAATATTATACGTCAAACATTTGTAGATCTGATTTAGTTTCATTCATATAAGACTGGTGTTCACATGATATCAATTAGCTTGCAACATATTTAACAAAACGTTAACATAGAACATTAGCATAGATAAGGACCCTACTAGCAGAAGGTAACCATGATCCATGGTTATTTAGTAATGCCCTACATGTCTGCTAGCAGAAGGTAACCATGATCCATGGTTATTTAGTAGTGCCCTACATGTCTGCTAGCAGAAGGTAACCATGATCCATGGTTATTTAGTAGTGCTTAGCGATAAGTGCTGTTAAAATTTAACCAGGTAAGTCAGTTAAGAACAAATTCTTATTTTCAATGACAGTCTAGGAACAGTAGGTTAACTGCCTTGTTCAGGGGCAGAACAACAGATTTTTTTTATCTTGTCAGCTCAGGGATTCGATCCAGCAACATTTTGGTTACAGGCCCTGTTTCGGTTACAATGCTCTAACCACTAGGCTACCTGCCACCCCAAAGGTAAGGTTGGTTAAATTCGGTTTCAGTTTGATTAACCTATCTGGGCTAGGGGGCAGTATTTTCACTGCCGGATGAAAAACATACCCAGTTGAAACAGGTTAACACTGGCCCAGAAACTAGAATATGCATATTATTAGTAGATTTGGATAGAAAACACTCTGAAGTTTCTAACACTGTTTGAATGGTGTCTGTGAGTATAACAGAACTCATATGGCAGGCAAAAACCTGAGAAAAATCCAAGCAGGAAGTGGAAAGTCTGAGAATTGTAGTTCTTCTTTTGATTCTCGATCGAAACTACAGTGTCTGTGGGGGACGATGCACTTCCTAAGGCTTCCATTGGCTGTCTAAAGCCTTCAGAAAGTGGTTTGAGCATTCTCCTGTCACTGGGCAGATAATAGGAGCTCAGTTTCTGAGTGGTCTGCCTGACAACAAAGGGATTGGATATGCGCGGTCACGCAAACAAAACAAAGGTATTTGTACATAAATATGGATTATTTCGAACAAAAACAACATTTCTTGTGGAAGTAGCAGTCCTGGGAGTGCATTCTGACGAAGATCAGCAAAGGTAAGAGAATATTTCTAATAGTAATTCTGAGTTTAGGTTGCCCCGAACTTGATGGGTGTCTGAATAGCTCGCCGTGATGGCTGAGCTATGTACTCAGAATATTGAAAAATGTGCTTTCTCCGTAAAGCTATTTTAAACCCTGACACAGCAGTTGCATCCAGGAGTAGTCCATCTATAATTCTTTAAATAATTGTTATATATTTTGTCAATGTTTATGATGAGTATTTTTGTAAATTGATGTGCATATTCACCGGACATTTGGTGGGAATATACACTGCTCAAAAAAATAAAGGGAACACTTAAACAACACAATGTAACTCCAAGTCAATCACACTTCTGTGAAATCAAACTGTCCACTTAGGAAGCAACACTGATTGACAATAAATTTCACATGTTGTTGTGCAAATGGAATAGACAACAGGTGGAAAATATAGGCAATTAGCAAGACACCCCCAATAAAGGAGTGGTTCTGCAGGTGGAGACCACAGACCACTTCTCAGTTCCTATGCTTCCTGGTTGATGTTTTGGTCACTTTTGAATGCTGGCGGTGCTTTCACTCTAGTGGTAGCATGAGACGGAGTCTACAACCCACACAAGTGGCTCAGGTAGTGCAGCTCATCCAGGATGGCACATCAATGCGAGCTATGGCAAGAAGGTTTGCTGTGTCTGTCAGCGTAGTGTCCAGAGCATGGAGGCGCTACCAGGAGACAGGCCAGTACATCAAGAGACGTGGAGGAGGCCGTAGGAGGGCAACAACCCAGCAGCAGGACCGCTACCTCTGCCTTTGTGCAAGGAGGAGCAGGAGAAGCACTGCCAGAGCCCTGCAAAATGACCTCCAGCAGGCCACAAATGTGCATGTGTCTGCTCAAACGGTCAGAAACAGACTCCATGAGGGTGGTATGAGGGCCCGACGTCCACAGGTGGGGGTTGTGCTTACAGCCCAACACCGTGCAGGACGTTTGGCATTTGCCAGAGAACACCAAGATTGGCAAATTCGCCACTGGCGCCCTGTGCTCTTCACAGATGAAAGTAGGTTCACACTGAGCACATGACAGACGTGACAGAGTCTGGAGACGCCGTGGAGAACGTTCTGCTGCCTGCAACATCCTCCAGCATGACCGGTTTGGCGGTGGGTCAGTCATGGTGTGGGGTGGCATTTCTTTGGGGGGCCGCACAGCCCTCCATGTGCTCGCCAGAGGTAGCCTGACTGCCATTAGGTACCGAGATGAGATCCTCAGACACCTTGTGAGACCATATGCTGGTGCGGTTGGCCCTGGGTTCCTCCTAATGCAAGACAATGCTAGACCTCATGTGGCTGGAGTGTGTCAGCAGTTCCTGCAAGAGGAAGGCATTGATGCTATGGACTGGCCTGCCCGTTCCCCAGACCTGAATCCAATTGAGCACATCTGGGACATCATGTCTCGCTCCATCCACCAACGCCACATTGCACCACAGACTGTCCAGGAGTTGGCGGATGCTTTAGTCCAGGTCTGGGAGGAGATCCCTCAGGAGACCATCGCCACCTCATCAGGAGCATGCCCAGGCGTTGTAGGGAGGTCATACAGGCATGTGGAGGCCACACACACTACTGAGTCTCATTTTGACTTGTTTTAAGGACATTACATCAAAGTTGGATCAGCCTGTAGTGTGGTTTTCCACTTTAATTTTGAGTGTGACTCCAAATCCAGACCTCCATGGGTTGATAAATTGGATTTCCATTGATTATTTTTGTGTGATTTTTTGTCAGCACATTCAACTATGTAAAGAAAACAGTATTTAATAAGATTATTTCTTTCATTCAGATCTAGGATGTGTTGTTTAAGTGTTCCCTTTATTTTTTTGAGCAGTATATTTTCTGAACATCACGCGCCAATGTAAAATGCTGTTTTTGGATATAAATATGAACTTTATCGAACAAAACATACATGTATAGTATAACATAATGTACTAGGAGTGTCATCTGATGAAGATCGTCAAAGGTTAGTGCTTCATTTAGCTGTGTTTTGGGTTTTATTGACACATGTCCTTGCTTGGAAAATGGCTGTGTGATTATTTTTGTTTATGTACTCTCCTAACATAATCTAATGTTTTGCTTTCGCTGCAAAGCCTTTTTGAAATCGGACAATGTGGTTACATCAAGGAGAAGTTTATCTTTAAAATGATGTAAAATAGTTGTATGTTTGAGAAAGTTGAATTATGACATTTTGTTGTTTTTGAATTTGCCACCCTGATATTTCACTGGCTTTGTCCCGCTAGCGTCCCAGGTAGCCCATAGAAGTTAATCAAAAAATAATAACGTTTTTTGATTTTGGTTTTGATCATTTTTTAAATATTAAATACACTATGCATTATGTGGGTTGAAATGCTGTAACAACACGGAACAAAACAATTAATACAAGCCTCATGATGTTAGTGACTGCCTGTTACTGCTACTCGCTTAACCATCAGTAATCTAGATTCTTCAGGTCTTAGCAATTTTCAGCCAATCTCCGACCTTCCATTATTCAGCAAAATTCTAGAGAAATTGGTGTTCAAACAGCTAAATCATTTTTGGAGTACTGTATTTAAAAAAAAATGTCAATCTGGTTTTCATGCCCACCACAGCCCAGAGTTGAATTGATAAATGATCTTAGAGCCAACACAGATGCCAAACAGCTCTCTGTCATTGATTACGCATTGATTTAAGTGCTGCATCTGACACTGTTGACCATGATGTCCTTCTGGACAGACTGGAGAGGTGGGTCTGCATCTCTGGTCCAGGCTGATACAGGAAGACTCATCTATGCTTTTATAACAAGCAGAACATAACAAGCAGAACATCAACTGTAAAACATACAGAATGCTGCAACACGGGTACTGACCAAGACCAGATAGAGAGCACACATTACACCTCTTTTAATGTCTCTGCACTGGCTGCCTTTGAGTTTCAGAATACATTTCAAGATTCTTCAATTGGTTTTTAAATCAATCCACGATAGTGCACTCCAATACATGTCAGAAATGCTTTTAAGTTATGTACCCAGTATGTCTCTGGCACTGACCTTTTAACTATCCCAAAGCCTGGGACCATGAGTCATGGAGAGACAGCCTTTAGTTACTATGCCCCCAGCCTCTGGAATAACCTGCCAGGGAACCTGAGGGTGGCTGAAACTGTGGACATATTTAAAAGGGATCTTAAAACACATATATTTAGCTTTGCTTTTCCTTAGGTTGCTTTTCAGTTGTTCAGTTGTTTTCTTTTATATCTTATGTTTGTTGTGTAGTAAATATTTCAGCTTTTATTTCATAGTTTTTTATTTGTTGTTTTCCTGTAAAGCACATTGCATTCCATGTCTGAAATGTGTTGCATAAATAAAGCTTGAATTGATTTATTCCCATTACTTTACTTTAATAAAATATTTCAGTTGTTGTATATATTACATTTGTTTTATTTGATGATTTTATAATTGAATTCCAAGTCATCATCTCATTTATAAACCTGCTGCCTATGCTGTCTGTCAAAATCAAAATGTTGTAGATCTTCAAAGTAAATAAGGCATTCTTGAATACCAACTTTCAATCACTTACATCATCTATTTTCAGGTAGAGATACCTCACGAAGCAACAGCTACTCTATATCACCTCACGATCACGCATTCTTCTCTCTTTCATACCATGTGTAAAAGAAAAACAGACCGGATAAGTAGATGCACAATGGATTATGGTCATTGTAGTTAATTAACACATTTTATACACTAAACTATGTAGAATATTGGCCTGTTGGAAACTACAACTCCCTACTACATCGCACAGTTCTGTCTGGATCTGATTTATCGCTAAAGAAACTTTTTTCTGTGTGCATTGAGCACACAGGAAAAAAATACAGAACACAATGGAATTCAAATAATTGAACCCACGTCGGTCAATTAGTTGTTTAAAAACCTAAAAATAACCTACATTTCGGTTAATTGCTCAGCACTATTATTTAGCAAGCTTCCCAAGTTAGCTGGCTAGCTAAGCTATCACTTGTCCAAGGTTACATGGGCTAATACACAGCCTGCAAGGACTCTGTCAACCCTGGGAAAACATGTTGTTATAAAAACCTGGTACTAAACCTGGTACTAGCTACACTACAAACAAACATTCGGACAATATGGACCCAACAGGTAGAAGGATATCCATCCAGAGGATGGCGGCTAGACGGCTAGGAGGATTTCCATCCGGAGGAGAGCAGCTAGACGGCTAGGAGGATATCCATCCGGAGGAGAGCAGCTAGACGGCTAGGAGGATATCCATCCGGAGGAGAGCAGCTAGACGGCTAGGAGGATATCCATCCTGAGGAGGGCAGCTAGACGGCTAGGAGGATATCCATGCGGAGGAGAGCAGCTAGACGGCTAGGAGGATATCCATCCGGAGGAGAGCAGCTAGACGGCTAGGAGGATATCCATCCGGAGGAGAGCAGCTAGACGGCTAGGAGGATATCCATCCGGAGGAGAGCAGCTAGACGGCTAGGAGGATATCCATCCGGAGGAGAGCAGCTAGACGGCTAGGAGGATTTCCATCCTGAGGAGGGCAGCTAGACGACTAGGAGTATATCTAACCGGAGGAGGGCAGCTAGGCGACTAGGGGGATATCCATCCACAGGAGGCCAGCTAGGCGACTAGGAGGATATCCAACCGGAGGAGGGCAGCTAGACAACTAGGAGGATATCCATCAGTAGGAGGGCAGCTAGAAAGCTAGGAGGATTTCCATCCGGAGGAGGGTAGCTAGACAGCTAGGAGGATATCCATCCAGAGGAGGGCAGCTAGACAGCTAGGATGATATCCATCCGGAGGGCAGCTAGATGTCTGGGAGGGCAGCTAGACGACTAGGAGTATATCTAACCGGAGGAGGGCAGCTAGGCGACTAGGGGGATATCCATCCAGAGGAGGGCAGCTAGGCGACTAGGAGAATATCCAACCGGAGGAGGGCAGCTAGACGGCTAGGAGGATATCCAACCGGAGGAGGGCAGCTAGATGTCTAGGAGGGCAGCTAGGCGACTAGGAGGATTTCCATCCGGAGGAGGGCAGCTAGATGGCTAGGAGGATATCCAACCGGAGGAGGGCAGCTAGGCGACTAGGGGGATATCCATCCAGAGGAGGGCAGCTAGGCGACTAGGAGGATATCCAACCGGAGGAGGGCAGCTAGGCGACTAGGGGGATATCCATCCAGAGGAGGGCAGCTAGACGGCTAGGAGGATATCCAACCGGAGGAGGGCAGCTAGACGGCTAGGAAGATATCCATCTGGAGGAGGGCAGCTAGACGGCTAGGAGGATATCCAACCGGAGGAGGGCAGCTAGGCGACTAGGAGGATATCCATCCAGAGGAGGGCAGCTAGACGGCTAGGAGGATATCCAACCGGAGGTGGACAGCTAGACGGCTAGGAGGATATCCAACCGGAGGAAGACAGCTAGATGGCTAGGAGGATATCCAACCGGAGGAGGGCAGCTAGACGGCTAGGAAGATATCCATCCAGAGGAGGGCAGCTAGGCGACTAGGAGGATATCCAACCGGAGGAAGACAGCTAGATGGCTAGGAGGATATCCAACCGGAGGAGGGCAGCTTGACGGCTAGGAGGATATCCAACCGGAGGTGGACAGCTAGACGGCTAGGAGGATATCCAACCGGAGGAGGGCAGCTTGACGGCTAGGAGGATATCCAACCGGAGGACGACAGCTTGACGGCTAGGAGGATATCCAACCGGAGGAGGGCAGCTTGACGGCTAGGAGGATATCCAACCGGAGGCGGGCAGCTAGACGACTAGGAGGATGTCCATCAGTGTAGGTGTCTCTGTCTGTCAGTGTAGGTATTTCTGTCTGTCAGTGTAGGTGTCTCTTGTGGGTCTTCTCAATGACTACAGTTGATCAGTTGTGGTTTGCTGATATTATCTACAGTCAGCACTGGTAGCCATCCTCTCCTTCAGATTTTATTTTCGGAAGTAAGAAGGCGGGAGTCGGGAGACGAGAGATGTGTGTGTCTCAGTCACCTCAGCACAATTATGCCCTGCAACACTATTCACTCAATCTAGCTAGCAAGCTAGTTTAATAGGCAAAAAATACCTAAAAGTAATGTTGTGCAAGGTGACCAAGCTAGCTGTCAATTCAATTCATCATGGCTAGCTAGCTAGCCAGTTAGCCCTAATCTGATCTACACACATTACAGTGGTTATTGTAGGCAGATAAACATGCAAAAATTAACACACTGTATACTGAACAAAAATAGAAACGCAATATATGAAGTGTTGGTCCCATGTTTCATGAGCTGACATGAAAGATCCCTGAAATGTTCCATACACACAAAAATTATATTTCTCTCAAATGTTGTGCACAAATTTGTGTATTTCCCTATTAGTAATAATTTCTTCTTTGCCAAGATAATCCGTCCACCTGACAGGGGTGGCATATCAAGAAGCTGATTTAACAGCATGGTCATTACACAGGTGCACATTTTTACATTTACGTTTTAGTCATTTAGCAGACACTCTTATCCAGAGCGACTTACAGTAGTGAACACATACATTTCATACATTTTTTTTATTTTTTCGTACTGGTCCCCCGTGGGAATCGAACCCACAACCCTGGCATTGCAAACACCATGCTCTACCAACTGAGCCACACAGGACTTGTGCTGGGGACAATAAAAGGTTACTCTAAAATGTACAATTTTGTCACACAACACAATGCCACAGATGAGGTGTCTCAAGTTTTGAGGGAGCGTGCAACTGGCATGTTGCCATAGAATGTTAATTTCTCTACCATAAGCCACCTCCAACATTGTTTTAGAGAATTTGGCAGTACGTTCAACCGGCCTCACAACCACATACCACGTGTAACCACGCCAGCTCAGGACCTCCACATCAGGCTTCTTAACCTGTGGGATCATCTGAGACCATCCACCCAGACAGCTAATGAAACTGAGGAGTATTTTTGTCTGTAATAAAGCCCTTTTGTGGGGAAAAGCGAATTCTGATTGGCTGGGCCTGGCTCCCCAGTGGGTGGGCCTATGCCCTCCCAGGCTCACCCAGGGCTGCGCCCTTTCCCAGTCATTACGGCCTAATGAATTTATTTCAATTGACTGATTTCCTTCCATGAACAGTAAATCAGTAAATTATTTTAAATTGTTGCATGTTGCGTTTATATTTTTGTTCAGTATATTTAATAACGTATCAAGATAAATATTGTAGTCAGGCAACATATGAGATGTGAAAGTGTGAGTTTATTTTCTCTCGCTTCAGCCCAAATCATTTCCGCCATGGATTTACATGTATTTTGGGTTGTTTTTGACGTTGTTGCGTCATATTTCTGCTCATACTTTTAATTGAAGCTTTCATCGATGCTTTGAAATGTGTAGAAGTGGAGTATGCATCTGTTGCGCATACTTTGATTTGGACTCCAACTCCGACTGATGAATGCTCCAATTTGCGTGCTCAGAGCACGGTAGTATGCATATTGACAAACACCCTAGAATGTTTTTACAAACAAAACTCAAGATACCTCTCTTCCTCTCTTCTTTTTTTGGTAGGTGATGAACCCCCCCAAAAAGAGAGGCGTTTTAACTGAAATTATATTCTCTCTCCATCTCTCTCTTCCTCAGTGTCACCTGTCTTTTCCCCTCTTTTACTATTGTTAAACTCTCTTCCTTTTTTTCTGTCAACCCTCCCGTCTCTCTGGGTAGAAGAACAAAGGGAGGACAGGGTCAGAATCGAAATGACTCTGAAGGACAGAGGAAGAGTACGCAAATGGACAAAAACACACATATACACATACACAGGACCCCTCTGTCAAGGTGAGGGCAAACTGGTCTGTGTGCGTGTGTGTGTATGCGTGTGCGTGCGTGTGTGTGTGCAACTAGCTCTCACAGTCTCATATCAGGATTAGACGTTCATCCATGTTTCTCAAATTTCGAAGTTGTAGCAAACATCAACATTTCTAAGTGTTTAAGGTTAAGTTTTAGGCATTAACTTTGAAATCTTAAATTGAGGCATTAACTCATTAACAACTTTCTCTCACTGGATTTTAACATGCAACCTTTAGAATCAGATACTTATTCCCATCCACAACAAACTAGCAAAACTGAAAGCTACTGTTGGCCCTAGTGGCCGGTTTCCACGTCAGCTCCCGTCGTCCTCAGAAATGGATGAAAGTCGAATACTGACTTGCATCATGGTTGACCTGGCTGGTGTGTGTGTGTGAACATTTGCATACACCTGTGTGTGTGTGTGTTCATTCCAATCTCTATATTACCTCAATTCCTTCATTGTAATCTCTAGAACAACCTATTCTTCGTCTCGACTCCGCATAACAAATTCACAACTTTCATAACAATGAATAAAATCCCTCTGGACCCTCATCCCCTGTGTAATTCAAAAGTGTCATGTGGAGCCCATGAATCATATTCACAAACTATCTATCATATCCAGGCCTCTCATCTGATGTCTGAGTCCAGGCTGTTTGATTTCTCTGAATCTTGAATCAATCAGGATGTAGACATGTATACATTATTCAACAGATATACACACTTCTATTACAACCCACCACTTTCATTTCCTTAATGGATGTGAGAGGCATTCGAGACTGACAGTGTTTGGTGTATGTATGTATGTGTGTGTGTGTGTGTGTGTGTGTGTGTGTGTGTGTGTGTGTGTGTGTGTGTGTGAGAGAGAGAGAGATTCAGAGATGAAAGGGACATTCTGCTCCAACACAACACACACACACCTTAACAACAAAGGATAAGTTAAACAATTTTAATCCACTTGTTGCAGCCATGCTAGTGTGACAGACTTGATCTCAAACACACACACTCCTACTACTGCTATCCTCACTGTGTGTGTGTCTTTGTGTGTGTGTGTGTCTTTGTGTGTGTGTGTGTGTGTGTGTGTCTGTGTGTGTGTATTTCAGTGTCTAAGTCTGTGTAGGAGCATAAGTCGCTGCGAGTGTCGTTGTTTTGGCAAGCAAATCAGAGGGAGTGTGTGTGTGTGTGTGTGTGTGTGTGTGTGTGTGTGTGTGTGTAGCATGAAAGGGAGACTCAGCTCTGAGACGTTTGATGTAGAAAAACAGCGTCTGCTGACAGACTGCCAAACCCTCTATCACCAGCCCAACACATGGCCCGGCCCGCACACTGTGTGTGTATACGTGTATGTGTGTAAGTGTGTGTGTGTATGTGTAAATGTGTGTGAGTGTGTTGTGTGTTTTGTGTTGTGTGTGTTGTGTTGTGTGTGTATGAGTACAAGTATTGTTGTCTGAGCCTGCAGAAATAACACACACACACACACACACATATATATACACACACCACCAATCTCTCAGTCACTTTAATAATGTCACATGAATAATGTTTACATATCTTCCATTACTCATCTCATATGTATATACTGTATTTTATAACATCTATTGCAACTTGCCTATGCCGCTCTGTCATTGCTCTTCCAAATATGCATATGTATTTATTCTTATTCCATTCCTTTACTTAGATTTGTGTGTATTAGGTAGTTGTTGGGGAATTGTTAGATTACTTGTTAGATATTACTGCACTGTCAGAACTAGAAGCACAAGCATTTCGTTACACTCGCAATAACTGCTAACCATGTGTATGTGACCAAAACAATTTGATTTGATTTGAGTGGGTTCTTCACACTCAGAGTCAAGCACACTCAGGAGTAATTACCTACTCTACAGTGTGTGTGTGTGTGTGTGTGTGTGTGTGTGTGTGTGTGTGTGTGTGTGTGTGTGTGTGTGTGTGTGTGTGTGTGTGTGTGTGTGTGTGATATATAATAAGACTGTGCGATGTCTCTCATTCAGTATGTCTCTGGTTCTGAGGTTTATAAGACTGTGTGATGTCTCTCATTCAGTATGTCCTTCTGTCTCCAAGGGCTCAGAGGTCTGGAGAGGCTAGTGTTCTTCTCTGTCCAAGGGCTCAGAGGTCTGGAGAGGCTAGTGTCCTTCTCTCTCCAAGGGCTCAGAGGTCTGGAGAGGCTAGTGTCCTTCTCTCTCCAAGGACTCAGAGGTCTGGAGAGGCTAGTGTCCTTCTATCTCCAAGGGCTCAGAGGTCGGGAGAGGCTAGTGTCCTTCTCTCTCCAAGGGCACAGAGGTCTGGAGAGGCTAGTGTCCTTCTCTTTCCAAGGGCTCAGAGGTCTGGAGTGGCTAGTGTCCTTCTCTCTCCAAGGGCTCAGAGGTCTAGAGAGGCTAGTGTCCTTCTCTCTCCAAGGGCTCAGAGGTCTGGAGAGGTTAGTGTACTTCTCTCTCCAAGGGCTCAGAGGTCTGGAGTGGCTAGTGTCCTTCTCTCTCCAAGGGCTCAGAGGTCTGGAGAGGCTAGTGTCCTTCTCTCTCCAAGGTCTCAGAGGTCGGGAGAGGCTAGTGTCCTTCTCTCTCCAAGGGCTCAGAGGTCTGGAGAGGCTAGTGTCCTTCTCTCTCCAAGGGCTCAGAGGTCTGGAGAGGCTAGTGTCCTTCTCTCTCCAAGGGCTCAGAGGTCTGGAGTGGCTAGTGTCCTTCTCTCTCCAAGGGCTCAGAGGTCTGGAGAGGCTAGTGTCCTTCTCTCTCCAAGGGCTCAGAGGTCTGGAGAGGCTAGTGTACTTCTCTCTCCAAGGGCTCAGAGGTCTGGAGTGGCTAGTGTCCTTCTCTCTCCAAGGGCTCAGAGGTCTGGAGAGGCTAGTGTCCTTCTCTCTCCAAGGGCTCAGAGGTCTGGAGAGGCTAGTGTCCTTCTCTCTCCAAGGGCTCAGAGGTCTGGAGAGGCTAGTGTTCTTCTCTCTCCAAGGGCTTTGGATTGTAGCCAAGACTGAGGGCCACCAATTGGGCTATGAAACTTAAATCAATTTGGTGTCAATATGCAAGTTGAAGAGAGGGGCTGAGAGAAAAAGAGAGCAAGAGAGAGATAGATCGTTTTTGTGTCTACTGTGCTATCTGATCAATATTTAGCTATGCAGCTCAGAGGGTTTGGGGGAGATTTGGGACCAAAGCTAAAACGGCTACATAATAGAGATCTCATCAGACACATCGGGGGATTAGCCAGCTATCTGAATCAGACCGTTTTAAACTAGCAAGTATTAAGTGACAAAATAAAAAGGACTCGCTCAGGGGTTGGAGTTAATAGAGATTTATCCACCCGTTCTCTCCCCCTCTCCCCCTCTCCATTTGTTCATCTGTTATTGTTCAACCCCTGTTTGACTCAATCTGGCTCACAAAGCCAGTCTATTAGTGGTAGTATTGAGTGGGACAGAGAGGGGCTGAATAGAAATATTGACATCTGAGCTAGCTGGGTTTTCTGCTGAATTATGTAGTGAGAGACTTCTGATACATCCATACATTGACTGGAGCTGGGTCTGGAGAGGGTTGACTGGAGCTGGGCCTGGGTAGGACTGACTGGAGCTGGGCCTGGATAGGACTGACTAGAGCTGGGCCTGGATAGGACTGACTGGAGCTGGGCCTGGGTAGGACTGACTGGAGCTGGGCCTGGATAGGACTGACTGGAGCTGAGCCTGGATAGGACTGACTGGAGCTGGGCCTGGATAGGACTGACTGGAGCTGGGCCTGGGTAGGACTGACTGGAACTGGGCCTTGATAGGGTTGACTGGAGCTGGGCCTGGATTAGGTTGACTGGAGCTGGGCCTGGATAGGACTGACTGGAGCTGGGCCTGGATAAGACTGACTGGAGCTGGGCCTGGATAGGACTGACTGGAGCTGGGCCTGGATAAGACTGACTGGAGCTGGGCCTGGATAGGACTGACTAGAGCTGGGCCTGGATAGGACTGACTGGAGCTGGGCCTGGGTAGGACTGACTGGAGCTGGGCCTGGATAGGACTGACTGGAGCTGGGCCTGGATAGGACTGACTGGAGCTGGGCCTGGATAGGACTGACTGGAACTGGGCCTGGATAGGACTGACTGGAACTGGGCCTGGATAGGACTGACTGGAGCTGGGCCTGGATAGGACTGACTGGAGCTGGGCCTGGATAGGGTTGACTGGAGCTGGGCCTGGATAGGGTTGACTGGAGCTGGGCCTGGATAAGGTTGACTGGAGCTGGGCCTGGATAGGGTTGACTGGAGCTGGGCCTGGATAGGGTTGACTGGAGCTGGGCCTGGATAGGGTTGACTGGAGCTGGGCCTGGATAAGGTTGCCTGGACCTGGGCCTGGATAAGGTTGACTGGAGCTGGGCCTGTGTAGGTTTGCAAAGGGAGGGAATGTAACCAGTAACTTTTGAAATGTACCAGTTATCTACCAGCATTTTTTAACTTTCAAGGATTTCAGGGAATTTTCGTAATGTGCAAAGTATATATACTGTATATTAAAAAATATTGATTTTAGATGAGAAATACTAACTCAAAGCTATAAAATATTCTCCTAAATATGTTCATTTCTTAATTGTTAATTAGGCTATTTACCCCTGAACCACATGCTCTATAAAGAATATGAAAATAATATGAACAAGTATAAATTACCAACGTTTCCATTTATTTCCTAAATTACCTGATAAATACCAAAATCTACAACAATTCCACTAAGTTCTATACATTTATGGGGGCTCACTCACTCACTCACTCACTCACTCACTCACTCACTCACTCACTCACTCACTCACTCACTCACTCACTGTTACCTCTGCAGACCCAGAAGTGTCAGTGTGTAGCTGGGGGATTAATGTGATACAGAGTTACTGTAATCACTGGATATAAAGAGATTTCCTCATCTTCAGAGTCAGACCTCTTTAGTGTGTTTTAGGATCGTGGGTGTGTGTGGTCGTGTTCTTCTATCCTCGTGGGGACCTGAAATCCCCCGAAGTCCCCACAAGGATAGTAAAACACCCCATGAGGACAAAGGCTATTGTAAGCTTCAGGGTTAGGTTTAGGGTTACAATTAGGGTTAACGTTTAGGGTTAGGGTTAGTTGTAAGCTTACATTTAGGGGTTACGGTTGGGGTTAGGGTTACCATACCATAGGAGTAGAGAGGGTTAGGGTTACCATACCATAGGAGTAGAGAGGGTTAGGGTTACCATAGGAGTAGAGAGGGTTAGGGTTACCATACCATAGGAGTACAGAGGGTTAGGGTTACCATACGAGTAGAGAGGGTTAGGGTTACCATACCATAGGAGTAGAGAGGGTTAGGGTTACCATACCATAGGAGTAGAGAGGGAAATAATATGGGATTCTTCATAATTAGAGAGGGCTCTCAGCCCCCCCAGTTCTCCTCTGTCCCCCTCTCTTTCCCTCACCTCAGCCCCACCTCAGCTTCCCCCCGTTCTCCTCTGTCCCCCTCTCTTTCCCTCACCTCAGCTTCCCCCCCAGTCCTCCTGTCTTTCCCTCACCTCAGCCCCCCCAGTTCTCCTCTGTCCCCCTCTCTTTCCCTCACTTCAGCCCCCCCCAGTTCGCCTCTGTCCCCCTCTCTTTCCCTCACCTCAGCTTCCCCCCCAGTCCTCCTCTGTCCCCCTCTCTTTCCCTCACCTCAGCCCCCCCCAGTTCTCCTCTGTCCCACTCTCTTTCCCTCACCTCAGCTTCCCCCCGTTCTTCTCTGTCCCCCTCTCACCTCTGCTTCCCCCCGTTCTCCTCTGTCCCCCTCTCTTTCCCTCACCTCAGCCCCCCCCCGTTCTCCTCTGTCCCACTCTCTTTCCCTCACCTCAGCTTCCCCCCAGTTCTCCTCTGTCCCCCTCTCTCCTTGTCTCCGCTCCTCCTCAGCCATGTCTAGCGGTGCTCCGATCGATGAGAAAGCATGCCACATGGTTCAATTTGGATTAGAACCCAGCCAGTGGCCAACATCACCTTTGCACACACACTCAAGCTTCTACTTCCACACACTTCCACACATGCAGACACAGTGTCAGTGAGGGAAATAAAGATTGGTTGAAGCTTGGGGATTGGTCAGGGACGCGCTGCTGAGATTCATGTTAGGACGCTCTGTGGTGTGTGACTCCCGAGATGGGCCCAACATCCTCCTTGACTGACACCTTGTGTGGTGGATGAGTCAGGATCAGCATCAGCCACTCATACCACCTGGCATTCTACATACACACACACTCTGGTCCTCTGGCTCAGTTGGTAGAGCATGGTGCTGGCAAAACCAGGGTAGTGGGTTCAATTCCTAATAATGGCGTCGGAGAAGAAGGCAGACATTTTACGTGTCCCCAACCGATTGTGTTTATTTGCGTTATTTGTAACTTCTTTTTTTACTTATTTTGTACATAATGTTGCCGCTACCATCTCTTATGACTGAAATAACTTCTGGACATCAGGACTGCGGTTACTCACCACGGACTGGCAGGATCCTTTTTCCTTTATCGATTCTGACGAGCCCGAGGCGAACGATATACTGCATTTTCAGGAACAGGCCCAGATCCCCATGATTTGCGTGAAGAGGAAGCAGAGAAAAAACGGCCAAAGGGCGGGCTGCCATCTGAGAATTCGTAGGCAATAGAATAAACCCCCACTTTCTTCCATTCTGCTAGCAAACGTGCAATCTTTGGAGAATAAAATAGATGACCTACGCGCAAGATTAAACTACCAACGGGGACATTCAAAACTGTAATATCTTATGCTTCACGGAGATGTGGCTGAACCACGACGGTATCAACATACAGCTGGCTGGTTATACACTGTACCGGCAGGATAGCGGCAGGATAGTCGCACGATAGCAAAAATGCATAGCCTGCCGCCCCTTCTCTTACCAGACTGGTAAGAGAAGGGGTGGCGGGCTATGTATTTTTGTAAATAACAGCTGGTGCATGATATCTAAGGAAGTCTCAAGCTATTGCTCGCCTGAGGTAGAGTATCTCATGATACGCTATAGACCACTTTTTTTTCTTCATGTTTACATACCACCAGAGTCAGAGGCTGGCACTAAGACAGCATTGAATGAGCTGAATTCCACCTTTAGCAAACAAGAAAACGCTCACCCAGGGGAGGCGCTCCTAGTAGCCGTGAACTTTAATGCAGGGAAACTTAAATCCGTTTCACCAAATTTCTATCAGCATATTAAATGTGCAACAAGAGGAATAAAAACTCTGGACCACCTTTACTCCACACACAGAGACGCATACAAAACTCTCCCTTGCCCTCCATTTGGCAAATCTGATCATAATTCTATTTTCCTGATTCCTGCATACAAGCAAAAATTAAAGCAGGAAGCACCAGTGACAAGATCAATAAAAAAGTGGTCAGATGAAGCAGATACTAAGCTACAGGACTGTTTTGCTAGCACAGACTGGACAATGTTCCGGGATTCCTCCAATGGCATTGAGGAGTACACCACATCAGTCAATGGCTTCATCAATAAGTGCATTTATGATGTCACCCCCACAGTGAACGAACGTACATACCCCAACCAGAAGCCATGGACTACAGGCAACATTGCACTGAGTTAAAGGCTAGAGCTGCCGCTTTCAAGGAGCGGGACTCTAACCCGGAAGCTTATAAGAAATCCCGCTATGCCCTCCGACGAACCATCAAACAGGCAAAGCGTCAATACAGGACTAAGATCGAGTCATATTACACCGGCTCTGATACTCGTTGGATGTGGCAGGGCTTGCAAACCATTACAGACTACAAAGGGAAGCACAGCCGAGAGCTGTCCAGTGACACAAGCCTACCAGACGAAATAAACTACTTCTATGCTCGCTTGGAGGCAAATAACACTGAAACATGCATGAGAGCACCAGCTGTGTGAGTAAGACCTTTAAACAGGTCAACATTCACAAATCCGCAGGGCAAGACGGATAACCAGGACGTGTACTGCGAGCATGCGCTGACCAACTGGCACGTGTCTTCAGTGACATTTTAAACCTTTCCCTGTCCGAGTTTGTAATACCAACATGTTTTAAGCAGACCACCATAGTGCCTGTGCCCAAGAACACTAAGGTAACCTGCCTAAATGACTACTGACCCATAGCACTCACGTCTGTAGCCATGAAATGCTTTGAAAGGCTTGTCATGGCTCACATCAACACCATTATCCCAGAAACCCTAGACCCACTCCAATTTGCATACCGCACCAATAGATCCAGAGATGGTGCAATCTCTATTGCACTCCACACTGCCCTTTCCCAACTGGACAAAAGGAACACCAATGTCAGAATGCTATTCATTGACTACAGCTCAGCGTTCAACACCATAGTGCCCTCAAAGCTCATCAATAATCTAAGGACCCTGGGACCAAACACCTCCCTCTGCAACTGGATCCTGGACTTCCTGACGGGCCACCCCCAGGTGGTAAGGCTAGGTAACAACACATCCGCCATGCTGATCCTCAACACAGGCGCCCCTCATTGGTGTGTGCTCAGACCCCTCCTGTACTCCCTGTTCACTCATGACTGCATGGCAAGACACGACTCCAACACCATAATTAAGTAGTCCTGATCACCGACAACGACGAGACAACCTATAGGGAGGAGGTCAGAGACCTGGCTGAGTGGTACCAGGACAACAACCTCTCCCTCAATGTGACCAAGACAAAAGAGATGATTGTGGACTACAGGAAAAAGAGGACATAGCACGCCCCCATCCTCATCAACGAGACTGCAGTGAAGCAGGTTGAGAGCTTCAAGTTCCGTGGTGTCCACATAACCAACAAATTAACATGGTCCAAGCACACCAAGACAGTGGTGAAGAAGGCAACGTCAAAACCTATTCCTCCTCAGGAGCCTGAAAAGATTTGGCATGGGTCCTCAGATCCTCGAAATGTTTTACAGCTGCACCATCGAGAGCATCCTGACTGGTTACATCACTGCCTGGTATGGCAACTGCTCGACCTCTGACTGCAAGGCACTACAGAGGGTAGTGCGAATGGCCCAGTACATCACTGGGGCCAAGCTCCCTGCCATCCAGGACCTCTATACCAGGCAGTGTCAGAGGAAGGCCCTAAAAATTGTCAAAGACTCCAGCCACCCTAGTCATAGACTGTTCTCTTTGCTACCGCACGGCAAGTGGTACCGGAGCGCCAAGTCTAGGTCCAAGAGGCTTATAAACAGCTTCTACCCCCAAGCCATAAGACTCCTGAACACCTAATCAAAAGGCAACCCAGATTATTTGCATTGTCCCCCCTCCCCCTGCATGGAAAAAAGTTGATTTGTGGAATTTCTTTCCTTCTTCATGCGTTTGAGCCAATCAGTTGTGTTGTGACAAGGTAGGGGTGGTATACAGAAGATAGCCCTATTTGGTAAAAGACAAAGTCCATATTATGGCAAGAACATCTCAGATAAGCAAAGAGAAATGACAGTCTATCATTACATTAAGACATGAAGGTCAGTCAATACGGAAAACTTTAAGAACTTATGAAGGCACTTCAAGTGCAGTCACAAAAACCATCAAGTGCAATGATGAAACTGCCTCTCATGAGGACCGCCACAGGAGTGGAAGACCCAGAGTTACCTCTGCTGCAGAGGATAAGTTCATTTGAGTTACCAGCCTCAGAAATTGCAACCCACATAAATTCTTCACAGAGTTCAAGTAACACATCTCAACTGTTCAGAGGAGACTGCGTGAATCAGGCCTTTATGATCGAATTGTTGCAAAGAAACCACTACTAAAGGACACCAATAATAAGAAGATACTTGCTTGGGCCAAGAAACACGAGCAATGGACATTAGACTTGTGCCAATGTGTCCTTTGGTCTGGAGTCCAAATTGGAGATTTTTGATTCCAACTGCTGTTTCTTTGTGAGACGCGGTGTGGGTGAACAGATGATCTCCGCATGTATATTTCCCACCGCAAAGCATGGAGGAGGAGGTGTTATGGTGTGGGGTTGCTTTGCTGGTGACACTGTGATTTGTTTAGAATTCAAGGCACACTTAACCAGCATGGTTACCACAGCATTCTGCAGCGATAAGCCATCCCATATGGTTTGGGCTTAGTGGGACTTTCATTTGTTTTTCAACAGGACAATGACCCAACACACCTCCAGGCTGTGTAAGGGCTATTTGTCCAAGAAGGAGAGTGATGGAGTACTGCATCAGATGACCTGGCCTCCACAATCACCTGACCGCAACCAAATTGAGATGGTTTGGGATGAGTCGGACTGCAGAGTGAAGGAAAAGCTGCCAACAAGTGCTCAGCGTATGTGGGAACTCCTTCAAGACCGTTGGAAAAGCATTTCAGTTGAAGCTGGTTGAGAGAATGCCAAGAGTGTGCAAATCTGTCATCAAGGCAAAGGGTGGCTATTTGAGGAATCTCAAATAGAAAATATATTTTGATTTGTTTAACACTTTTTTGTTTACTACATAATTCCATATGTTATTTCATAGTTTTGATCTCTTCACTATAATTCTGCAATGTATAAAATAGTAAAAATAAAGAACATTTTGTCAGAAAGTAGTTTTCATTGCAAGTTAAAGCATACTGTTAGCTAGCTGATGAGAGCTGGCTGGCTCGCTAGCTAAAGTTACCTGTATATTCTGTGTAGTAATATTATTTGTATCTCTTAGCCATTTGCATTGCTAGTTATAGCCCAATGTTAGCTAGCTGCTGAAACTGGTAGGTTAGCTACCTGCAGATTCATGAATGGTAGTTACATTATGTTGGGATTATGGCTCATTGTTCAGCTAGCTAGCTAGCAAACTACATGTCTAAACAAAAGACTGCACTATTCAAGTAACCATTTCACTGAACCGTTTACACCTTCTGTATCACTCACAACCGTACGCTATTTTCTGTAATTGCAGCGCAATTAACTTGTAAATAATGATCTTGTTTTGAGTTTATTTCCTTTAATAATGAATACAAATGAGATAAAGTGAAGACATTGTCAGCTATATGATATGGTCATTATTTGAACTAGCTAGCCAGCTAGCTTAACATTAGCTACATAGCTAACAAGCTACAAACTAACCAAAACGTTGTTTAGAAAGTTGCTTTTAGTTGCCTGGTTTGGTAGATTGACAGATTCTAAATACATTGTTTAACGGGTGCATTTATTGGTGTTAAAATATACCAGTTATGCTATGATGGACCACCAGGCTGCTGATGTCATGCAGCTTGTAGTTTTTGTGTTTATACTTTTTCATAACGACAACGACAAGTTTGATGTCAGATGACAATAGAATGTTCATGGTGTCACTGAGACAACAGTCAATAGACGTGGTGTAACCCAGCCTTTAGTCTTAATCTTTGGTTGTTTAGTACATGGCCTCACATGTGAATCCTTAAAGAGATGGGTGGGGCTAAGGCTTAAGAGAGTGTGAACAATACTGAATGGGTGTAGACAAATGAGAGTCCTCCAGTAGGCACCAAAACATTCAAAGGCCATTTTCACAAAAGTGAGGTTACAAGTTTATTAACTTTCAAAGCAGAATTACTTTCCCATTGTTCCTCAACTGTAGTGTATGATATACCATTTTCTAGCTTTGAGTCTCTACTTTTATCCAATTTAAAAAACAACATTTCAAATTTTCATACAGTTTAAAACCTGTTGGGGCTAGGGGGCAGTATTTTCACGGCCGGATGAAAAACGTACCCAATTTAAACAGGTTACTACTATGGCCCAGAAAATAGTAGATTTGGATAGAAAACACTCTGAAGTTTCTAAAACTGTTTGAATGGTGTCTGTGAGTATAACAGAACTCATATGGCAGGCAAAAAAACAGAGAAAAATTGAATCAGGAAGTTGGAAAAATTGGAAATGTAGTTTTTGTTTTGAATCCCTTGAAAAACTACAGTGACATAGGATTTACGTTGCACCTCCTAACTCTTCCATTGGCTGTCAACAATCTTTAGGAACTGGTTTCAACCGTCATCTGTTACCGGGCAGAAAATTATGGCTCAGTCAATCACTGGCCAGTCTGAGGAGAGGTGTCTTATGATGCGCATGCACGTGACTTTGTTGTTTTTTAATTTTTCTTCTGGGATGAATACCTATTTCCCGGTTGTAAAAGTATTGCAATTGTACGTTAAAAAATACCCTAAAGGATTGATTGTAAACATCGTTTGACATGTTTCTACAAACGGTAATGGAACTTTGAACATTTCGTCTATGGATTTGCGTCCATGCCACGTGGCATTGTAAAGTGTTCTGGATGGGTCAACAAAACGGACGTATTTGGACACAAATTATGGACTTTGCAGAACAAATGAACATTTCTTGTGGAAGTGGGTGCCCATCCGAGTGCATTCCGCCGAAGATCAGCAAAGGTAAGTAAATATTTCGAACATATTGTTAGAGATTTGTCGACGCCGTGGTTGTAGGCTAACTGTATAGCTTAGCATTGAAGGCTAAGTTCTGTACTCAGAATATTGAACAATGTGCTTTTTTCGTAACGTTATTTTTAAATCTGACAAAGTAGTTGCATAAAGGAGTAGATTAACTCTAATTCAATTAAATAATTGTTATACATTTTATCAACGTTTATGAGTTCTTCTGTAAATTAAATGTGCCTATTCACCGGGAGTTATGGGGAGAAAACATTTTCTGAACGTCACGCGCCAATGGGTTTTTGGATATAAATATAAACTTGATCGAACAAAAAATGCATGTATTGTCTAACATGATGTCCTAGGAGTGTCATCTAATGAAGATTGTCAAAGGTTAGTGCTTAATTTTAGCTGTATATCTGGTTTTGTGATGGCTATCCGTGCTTGGAAAATGGCTTTTTTTTTTGCTAAGGTGCTATGCTAAAATAATCTAATCTTTTGCTTTCACCGTGAAGCCTTTTTGAAATCAGACAATGTGATTGGATTAACGAGTAGAGTATCTTTAAAATGCCGTATAATACTTTAATTTAAATTTTGAGATTATTTTCTTTTGAATTTCGCACCGTGCTATCTCACTGGTTGTTGTCCAACCAATCCCGGTATCTCGAAGGGGTCCTCAAGAGGATAAGACCAAATCGAGCCGGTCAGTCACATATTGTAAAATACAGTATACTGCCCAGCCCTAACACACACAGACACACACACACATACACACATAGAAATAAGCTGTACTCAAGGACAACCCTCCAAACAAGCTGCAATAGATTATCTGGATGAAGGAGAGAGGTCATCATGAAAACAATCACATGGAGAGAGAAGACCACTCTGTTGTAGACACATGAAAAAGCTCACACCCACGCACGCACGCACGCACAGTGAGACTTACTGATGACACAGTCACTGTATGGGTCTTCATCCTCATCATCCTCCAGGTATGCTGGGAGAGGGGGAACGAAGGAAAGAAAGAACAGAACAAAGAGAACAGAAAAACAGTAAGATGAGCATGCAGCATGCAGCAACGTGACAGTCAAAAAGACAGAAAGACAGAAACAGACAAACACCTACACACAAACACACAAACACGCACACACACACTTGTATGCACGCTACACAAAACCACTGCCCTCCTCCACACTCACGTACTAAAATCCCACTTCTCTCTCCCTCTCGGTCTGATCTGATCAATACTCTGCTGTACAGCAGCACATTGTTATTAAGGAGGGTTAACCCCTTACTGACTCAGACAGACAGAATAACCCTTCAATATAACAGTCCCTCCAACAACCCCTTACTGACTCAGACAGATAGAATAACCCTTCAATATAACAGTCCCTCCAACAACCCCTTACTGACTCAGACAGATAGAATAACCCTTCAATATAACAGTCCCTCCAACAACCCCTTACTGACTCAGACAGATAGAATAACCCTTCAATATAACAGTCCCTCCAACAACCCCTTACTGACTCAGACAGATAGAATAACCCTTCAATAAAACAGTCCCTCCAACAACCCCTTACTGACTCAGACAGATAGAATAACCCTTCAATAAAACAGTCACTCCAACAACCCCTTACTGACTCAGACAGATAGAATAACCCTTCAATAAAACAGTCACTCCAACAACCCCTTACTGACTCAGACAGATAGAATAACCCTTCAATATAACAGTCCCTCCAACAACCCCTTACTGACTCAGACAGATAGAATAACCCTTCAATAAAACAGTCACTCCAACAACCCCTTACTGACTCAGACAGATAGAATAACCCTTCAATAAAACAGTCCCTCCAACAACCCCTTACTGACTCAGACAGATAGAATAACCCTTCAATAAAACAGTCACTCCAACAACCCCTTACTGACTCAGACAGATAGAATAACCCTTCAATAAAACAGTCACTCCAACAACCCCTTACTGACTCAGACAGATAGAATAACCCTTCAATAAAACAGTCACTCCAACAACCCCTTACTGACTCAG
This sequence comes from Salmo trutta, assembly GCF_901001165.1. Lineage (NCBI taxonomy): Eukaryota > Metazoa > Chordata > Actinopteri > Salmoniformes > Salmonidae > Salmo > Salmo trutta. The sequence goes on along the minus strand of NC_042969.1, from coordinate 29,642,669 downwards.
ACAGATAGAATAACCCTTCAATAAAACAGTCACTCCAACAACCCCTTACTGACTCAGACAGATAGAATAACCCTTCAATAAAACAGTCCCTCCAACAACCCCTTACTGACTCAGACAGATAGAATAACCCTTCAATAAAACAGTAACTCCAACAACCCCTTGCTGACTCAGAGCTATAATAACCCTAACCCTTCAATAAAACAGTCACTCCAACAACCCCTTACTGACTCAGACAGACAGAATAACCCTTCAATAAAACAGTAACTCCAACAACCCCTTGCTGAATCAGAGCTATAATAACCCTAATCCTTCAATAAAACAGTCACTCCAACAACCCCTTGCTGACTCAGAGAGGTATAATAACCCTTCAATAAAACAGTCACTCCAACAACTCCTTACTGACCCAGACAGATAAAATAACGGTACATATAGATTAAACTGGTGTTGCTGTGTAGTGTTGTTTAATATATAAAGTGTGTGTGTGTGTGTGTGTGTGTGTGTCTGTGTGTGTGTGTGTGTGTGTATTAAGTCCATGTGGTTACAGGCCTGTTAGTACCTCTCTATGACACCATTCAGGGCATGAATTCTGTTATAACACTATAAAGCTCTTCTCACCCCGGCCTGCCTGCATCACAGTCTGTTATAACACTATAAAGCTCTTCTCACCCCGGCCTGCCTGCATCACAGTCTGTTATAACACTATAAAGCTCTTCTTACCCCGGGCCTGCCTGCATCACAGTCTGTTATAACACTATAAAGCTCTTCTCTCCCCGTCCTGCCTGCCTGCATCACAGTCTGTTATAACACTATAAAGCTCTTCTCACCCCGGCCTGCCTGCATCACAGTCTGTTATAACACTATAAAGCTCTTCTTACCCCGGGCCTGCCTGCATCACAGTCTGTTATAACACTATAAAGCTCTTCTCTCCCCGTCCTGCCTGCATCACAGTCTGTTATAACACTATAAAGTTCTTCTCTCCCCGTCCTGACTGCATCACAGTCTGTTATAACACTATAAAGCTCTTCTCTCCCCGTCCTGACTGCATCACAGTCTGTTATAACACTATAAAGCTCTTCTCTCCCCGTCCTGACTGCATCACAGTCTGTTATAACACTATAAAGCTCTTCTCTCCCCGTCCTGCCTGCATCACAGTCTGTTATAACACTATAAAGCTCTTCTCTCCCCGTCCTGCCTGCCTGCATCACAGTCTGTTATAACACTATAAAGCTCTTCTCTCCCCGTCCTGCCTGCATCACAGTCTGTTATAACACTATAAAGCTCTTCTCTCCCCGTCCTGACTGCATCACAGTCTGTTATAACACTATAAAGCTCTTCTCTCCCCGTCCTGACTGCATCACAGTCTGTTATAACACTATAAAGCTCTTCTCTCCAGGTCCTGCCTGCATCACAGTCTGTTATAACACTATAAAGCTCTTCTCTCCCCGTCCTGCCTGCATCACAGTCTGTTATAACACTATAAAGCTCTTCTCTCCCCGTCCTGCCTGCATCACAGTCTGTTATAACACTATAAAGCTCTTCTCTCCCCGTCCTGCCTGCATCACAGTCTGTTATAACACTATAAAGCTCTTCTCACCCCGTCCTGCCTGCATCACAGTCTGTTATAACACTATAAAGCTCTTCTTACCCCGGGCCTGCCTGCATCACAGTCTGTTATAACACTATAAAGCTCTTCTTACCCCGGGCCTGCCTGCATCACAGTCTGTTATAACACTATAAAGCTCTTCTCACCCCGGCCTGCCTGCATCACAGTCTGTTATAACACTATAAAGCTCTTCTCACCCCGGCCTGCCTGCCTGCATCACAGTCTACACACTCAATCAGGTAGCAACACTGTGAAGGGAGGTCTTCACGGGTTGCCTGCCATCTCTTGTTAGTTAGGAGGGCTGAGTATGAGAGAGTGGATGTATGAATGTTTGTGTGTTTATCCTTTATTCTACTTGCCAGTGTCACTTTTTTGGTTACTACATGATTCCATATGTGTTATTTCATAGTTTTGATGTCTTCACTATTATTCTACAATGTAGAAAATAGTAAAAATAAAGAAAAACCCTGGAATGTTTAGGTGTGTCCAAACTTTTGACTGGTACTGTTTATATAAAGCAGCATTACACCCTGATCTGTTATTCTTCAGGTGTTGTGTGAATGACAGTATGTGATGTCATTTTCTACTCTCTCCTCCCTTTATCTCTGATCACATGTGAGGAGTTGCACGTGTGACAGAGGGGAAGTGTATTTATTTGGGTGCTATGGAGTGGGGCTTAAAGTCTCCTTGGTTCTGGGCCTGGGAGAACATGTGAGAGGGTGTCTCCGTAAGGAATCATTTTGTATTGTCACCCATACTATGATATGTTTGTTATTTTCAGCCTGAGGGCCATGTAAGAAACTATATTAAATCTCCCTTTACTTTTCGCATGATACAGCGTGGTCCTGAGCTTCATTCAATACGGTCCAGGCAACGGCCAATCTGTGAAAAACACAACCAAACCAGACCCCCTGATCCAACCAGACAAGGGCCCCAAGGGACACAACAGGGATTGGCTGTCTTTGGTCCACCAGCAGAAATGTTGTGTTTAGTAAAATTATAGGGCAGACACAGAAACAGAATATGCAGGGATGACTTTCCCAAAATGTAAAGGTTTTCCTGAAATCCTGGTTGGAAGGCTCCCAGAATTGTGAGGGAATAAGCAGTGAAATCCTGGTTGAATTGTGAGGGAATAAGCAGTGAAATCCTGGTTGGATTGTGAGGGAATAAGCAGTGAAATCCTGGTTGGATTGTGAGGGAATAAGCAGTGAAATCCTGGTTGGATTGTGAGGGAATAAGCAGTGAAATCCTGGTTGAATTGTGAGGGAATAAGCAGTGAAATCCTGGTTGAATTGTGAGGGAATAAGCAGTGAAATCCTGGTTGGATTGTGAGGGAATAAGCAGTGAAATCCTGGTTGGATTGTGAGGGAATAAGCAGTGAAATCCTGGTTGGATTGTGAGGGAATAAGCAGTGAAATCCTGGTAGGATTGTGAGGGAATAAGCAGTGAAATCCAGAATTATCCAACCAGGATTTCTGGAAAACTTACTTTGCAACCCTAGCTAGGGTAGGATTTTTTAAAGCCCCAGCTTACAGATTCAGAACATGAAAAATAGATTTTCATTACTGTCTACTGTTAACGGTTGTTTGAGATGCAGTGAAATGAGTGAAGTCTGAAAGGTTTTGAAAAATTAAAAGGGAGGGAGGGAGGTAGGAGGGAGAATGGAGGGAGGGAGGTAGGAGGGAGAATGGAGGGAGATAGGAGGGAGGATGGAGGGAGGGACAAAGGGAGGGAGGTAGGAGGGAGAATGGAGGGAGATAGGAGGGAGATAGGAGGGAGAATGGAGGGAGGTAGGAGGGAGAATGGAGGAAGGAGGGAGGAAGGTAGGAGGGAGAATGGAGGGAGGTAGGAGGGAGAATGGAGGAAGGAGGGAGGGAGGTAGGAGGGAGAATGGAGGGAGGAGGGAGGGAGGTAGGAGGGAGAATGGAGGGAGGAGGGAGGGAGGTAGGAGGGAGAATGGAGGGAGGAGGGAGGGAGGTAGGAGGGAGAATGGAGGAAGGAGGGAGGGAGGTAGGAGGGAGAATGGAGGGAGGAGGGAGGGAGGTAGGAGGGAGAATGGAGGGAGGAGGGAGGGAGGTAGGAGGGAGAATGGAGGGAGGAGGGAGGGAGGTAGGAGGGAGAATGGAGGGAGGAGGGAGGGAGGTAGGAGGGAGAATGGAGGGAGGAGGGAGGGAGGTAGGAGGGAGAATGGAGGGAGGAGGGAGGGAGGTAGGAGGGAGAATGGAGGGAGGAGGGAGGGAGGTAGGAGGGAGAATGGAGGGAGGAGGGAGGGAGGTAGGAGGGAGAATGGAGGGAGGATGGAGGGAGGTAGGAGGGAGAATGGAGGAAGGAGGGAGGGAGGTAGGAGGGAGAATGGAGGGAGGAGGGAGGGAGGTAGGAGGGAGAATGGAGGGAGGAGGGAGGGAGGTAGGAGGGAGAATGGAGGGAGGAGGGAGGGAGGTAGGAGGGAGAATGGAGGAAGGAGGGAGGAAGGTAGGAGGGAGAATGGAGGAAGGAGGGAGGGAGGTAGGAGGGAGAATGGAGGGAGGAGGGAGGGAGGTAGGAGGGAGAATGGAGGGAGGAGGGAGGGAGGTAGGAGGGAGAATGGAGGGAGGAGGGAGGGAGGTAGGAGGGAGAATGGAGGGAGGAGGGAGGGAGGTAGGAGGGAGAATGGAGGGAGGAGGGAGGGAGGTAGGAGGGAGAATGGAGGGAGGAGGGAGGGAGGTAGGAGGGAGAATGGAGGGAGGAGGGAGGGAGGTAGGAGGGAGAATGGAGGGAGGAGGGAGGGAGGTAGGAGGGAGAATGGAGGGAGGAGGGAGGGAGGTAGGAGGGAGAATGGAGGGAGGAGGGAGGGAGGTAGGAGGGAGAATGGAGGGAGGAGGGAGGGAGGTAGGAGGGAGAATGGAGGGAGGAGGGAGGGAGGTAGGAGGAGAATGGAGGGAGGAGGGAGGGAGGTAGGAGAGAGAATGGAGGGAGGATGGAGGGAGGTAGGAGGGAGAATGGAGGAAGGAGGGAGGGAGGTAGGAGGGAGAATGGAGGGAGGATGGAGGGAGGTAGGAGGGAGAATGGAGGGAGGAGGGAGGGAGGTAGGAGGGAGAATGGAGGGAGGAGGGAGGGAGGTAGGAGGGAGAATGGAGGGAGGAGGGAGGGAGGTAGGAGGGAGAATGGAGGGAGGATGGAGGGAGGTAGGAGGGAGAATGGAGGGAGGATGGAGGGAGGTAGGAGGGAGAATGGAGGGAGGAGGGAGGGAGGTAGGAGGGAGAATGGAGGGAGGATGGAGGGAGGTAGGAGGGAGAATGGAGGGAGGATGGAGGGAGGTAGGAGGGAGAATGGAGGGAGGAGGGAGGGAGGTAGGAGGGAGGTAGGAGGGAGAATGGAGGGAGGATGGAGGGAGGTAGGAGGGAGAATGGAGGGAGGATGGAGGGAGGTAGGAGGGAGAATGGAGGGAGGAGGGAGGGAGGTAGGAGGGAGGTAGGAGGGAGAATGGAGGGAGGATGGAGGGAGGTAGGAGGGAGAATGGAGGGAGGATGGAGGGAGGTAGGAGGGAGAATGGAGGGAGGAGGGAGGGAGGTAGGAGGGAGAATGGAGGGAGGAGGGAGGAAGGTAGGAGGGAGAATGGAGGGAGGATGGAGGGAGGTAGGAGGGAGAATGGAGGGAGGAGGGAGGGAGGTAGGAGGGAGAATGGAGGGAGGATGGAGGGAGGTAGGAGGGAGAATGGAGGGAGGAGGGAGGAAGGTAGGAGGGAGAATGGAGGGAGGATGGAGGGAGGTAGGAGGGAGAATGGAGGGAGGAGGGAGGAAGGTAGGAGGGAGAATGGAGGGAGGATGGAGGGAGGTAGGAGGGAGAATGGAGGGAGGGGGGACGGAGGTAGGAGGGAGAATGGAATGGAGGTGGGAGGGAGGATGGAGGGAGGAGGGAGGGAGGTAGGAGGGAGAATGGGGGGAGGAGGGAGGGAGGTAGAAGGGAGAATGGAGAGAGGTAGGAGGGAGGATGGAGGGAGGGAGAATTGAGGGAGGAGGGAAGGAGGTACGAGGGAGGATGGAGGGAGGGGGAAGGGAGGGAGGATGGAGGAGGAGGGAGGGAGGGACGGAGAGAGGGAGGGAGGGAGGAGAGGAAGGAGGGACAGAAGGGGGGGAGGTAGTAGGGCGGAGAGGGGAGGGAGGATGGAGGAGGGGGAGGGAGGGAGGGGAGGAAGGAGGGATGGAGGGGGGAGGGAGGAAGGAGGGATGGAGGAGGGGGGAGGGAGGAAGAAGGGACGGAGGAGGGGGGAGGGAGGAAGGAGGGATGGAGGAGGGGGGAGGGAGGAAGGAAGGAGGGACGGAGGAGGGGGGAGGGAGGAAGGAAGGAGGGACGGAGGAGGGGGGAGGGACGGAGGGAAACCAGGTAAATAAAGATAAGAGTTAGCTTAGCTACGTGGAAGTGAGTGTGTATTTTGTGCGTTTTGTGTTGTGTGTGTGTCACGGGGGAATTGATTAGCAAACACGAAGCCATTTGTGTTTGATTCTGTTTGTTTCATTAAGATACATTGTTGTTTAATGAACAGAACCCGAAGCCTGCCAGTTTGTCAGAACAAACACACGCACATGAACACACACACAGGACATAAAAGCAGTCCCTTCCACTTCATCCTAAATCAATGTCCAGGCTCTGCTCTAGTCTTATTTCATCTAATGCATGTTTTAATCATTCAGATCAATGCAGTGGGGATCTGAGCGCCGGCCGCTGCGGCAGGAATTTACAAGCTCTCCTTTTCTCATGCCTGTGAATCCACAGGGCCGTTTCACGAGACAGTAAATCTCTTTCCCTACCGGTACGGCCAAATGAAAAGAGCCAATGCTGCTTCCTACTTCTGTATTCGTTTGTTGGTGTTGTGTTGTGTTGGTTGATGAAACTGGACTTGTCCTGGCCAAGCCAACTGGATGTTCTCTGGGCTGGGCTTTAATGGGCTTTTTGAAACATCTATAAATGTGTCTGATTGTTCAATACTGCACAACTTTATTCAATACAATGCTCAAATGCCTGAGGTGGATTTTCAGAGACGAACATCGTGCTACATAAGCCTCTTGCTTGCTTTCTGCATTTTTGTGTGTGTGCAGGTGTGTGTGGCAAGGGAAACTTTCTCTCTCTCACACCCACACCCACACACACACACACACACACACACACACACAGTCTTGATGAAGAAGTGAAGGTAGGAGGACTCAATTATCCAAGTGTTTTTGTCCTACTGGAAAAAAGGATTGTAAATAACAAAGGGGATTTGCAGTGTGTTCGCCAAAGCTGCTTAAACACCCAAGGTGTAGGATCTGTGTGTGTGTGGATAATCCAGGAGACAAACGCAGCGGCGGTCTCCTCACAGCGAGGCGGCGAGACAGGCTCAAACGAGAGACACACCGCCAAATATAGCGCCCAGCTAGATCTACACACACACACAACCACACAAACCACCGTTTTCCCATTCCTCTTCCTACACACACCAGGCTGGCACCAGAAGTACCAGAAGCCTAACTACTAATCTGTTTTAGAGGCAAACGCCTATGCAAACACACCCGCCCTCTTTTGTCTCCTTCACTCTCACATACAAACAGCTTCCAATAGCGTTTGAGGTAAATGTGCTTCAATTCCCTGGGCCTAGCGTGTTACTGCAGGGTTTAGTTCCAACCAGACATTAAAAGACAGAGAGAGAGAGAGAGAGGAAGGAAGGAAGGAAGGAAGGAAGGAAGGAAGGAAGGAAGGAAGGAAGGAAGGAAGGAAGGAAGGAAGGAAGGAAGGAAGGAAGGAAGGAAGGAAGGAAGGAAGGAAGGAAGGAAGGGAAAGAGTGGAGTTGAGTCCTCACTCAATGAGTCAATCAAATTGATTGGTTGGCTAATGCTCTCTGTCTGCTTTGCTAGTAACTAATAAAAGATAGAGCTCATGTCCCCACCCTTACGGCAGAAGACTCTGGCTCTCTAGTTTAGGGAGAGAGAACCAGTCAGGTCACCCATTATACAAGTCAGTATTCGATATCCATCCATATCTGAGGACATCAGGAGATTTAAAAATAAAATAAAAAATATGAAACTTTTATTTAACTAGGCAAGTCAGTTACAAACACATTCATATTTACAATGACGGCCTAGGAACAGTTGGTTAACTACCTTGTTCAGGGTCAGAACGACAGATTTTTACCTTGTCAGCTCAGGGATTCCATCTAGCAACCTTTCATTTACTGGCCCAACGCTATAACCACTAGGCTACCTGCCGCCCCTAAGTGACGTGGATGATGTGGAAACCGGCCACTAGGGTGTCTGTGTGGCAACAGTGAATGCTTTTACCATCAAGTAGGTTTGGGTTTTGATGTGGACAGGGACGGGGATGTCGCGCACAGGGATGTCGCGGACAGGGATGTCGCGGACAGGGATGTCGCGCACAGGGATGTCGCGCACAGGGATGTCGCGGACAGGGATGTCGCGGACAGGGATGTCGGATGGGCGTAAGCACCTGATTCCAAAGCTTGCAAGTTTGAATCCAGCGATAGAAAGGTGTTTTTGATTTTTTTTAAAGTAAGCCTATCCCAACCTTAAACCTTACCTTAACCATTCAGAGTTGAGGCTGTTGGGTTCTGAGAATATCAAATATACTTATTCATATCACTGAGGGAGATAGGGTAATGTATAACGTTTACATTACGTCAGGATATGTTGTTGTTAGCCATCAGGGATCCTCTGGGAGGAGAAGAGACACAGTCTGGTACCAGTCACCATGACAGCCGTGAGTTGGGGAGGAGTGAGCACTTTGGGGCAGAGGTCATGTCAGATGAAGTGAGGAAGAACAGATATCACTAAGGTTCTGTCTAGCAACAGAGATGCATTGGATGTTCAGATGTGTAGGAGGAGACTAAGCATAGGAGAAAGGGTTAAATATCAGTGCTTGTGTGACTATGTCGTCATCTGTTCAGCTGTTCGATCCTTTTGGATGAATAAACTTGGTTTGAGCTTTCATAGTGTCCGCTGAGTTCTTACTCTGATAATTAGAACCTAACAATACCTAACCTTAAGACTTCGGAGTTAATGACTCAACCCTAAATATTTGACATTTGGAACAACTTCGAAATGTGATGTTTGAGAAAAATGGATGAAAATCCAAAATCAGACGTGAGACTGTGAGAGCTAGTTGTAGAGAACTGTACTCTGACGTCTAAATCAGACATGAGACTGTGAGAGCTAGTTGTAGGGAACTGTACTCTGACGTCTAAATCAGACGTGAGACTGTGAGAGCTAGTTGTAGAGAACTGTACTCCGACGTCTAAATCAGACGTGAGACTGTGAGAGCTAGTTGTAGAGAACTGTACTCCGATTCCAATACCCAACAGAAGAAAGGATACGCTAGGTGGTGAAAGACGCAAAGTACAGACACACACACTCACAGACACATGCAGACATACACACACAGACACATGCAGACACATACACACAGACAACACACACACACACACACACACACACACACACACACACACACACACACACACACAAAGACATACAGACAGGCAGGCAGGCGGCATACACACGCCTCATGGCTCTCCAATTGACAGTTGCCAATCCCACTGGTCAAACTGCACTGACACGAACATAACGAGGAGTGGAGATGCACTGACATGAACATAACTAGGGGTGGAGAGAGAGAAAGAAAGAGAAGGATGACAGGAAGAGAGAGATAAACCATAGATTAAGAATGAAAGGAGGGAGAGATGGAGAGGGAAATGTGAGACTTGAGAGGTGTTTTATCACTTTCTCTTGTCATTTGTGACTGCGTGAATGTACAGTACCAGTCAAAAGTTTGGACACACCTACTCATTCAAGGGTTTTTCTTTATTTTTACTATTTTCTACATTGTAGAATAATAGTGAAGACATCAAAACTATGAAATAACACATTTGGAATCATGTAGTAACCAAAAAAGTGTTAAACAAATTAAAATAGATTTTATATTTGAGATTCTTCAAAGTAGCCACGATTTGCCTTGATGACAGCTTTGCACACTCTTGGCCTTCTCTCAACCAGCATCATGAGGTAGTCACACTCTTGGCATTCTCTCAACCAGCTTCATGAGGTAGTCACACTTATCATTCTCTCAGCCAGCTTCATGAGGTAGTCACACTCTTGGCATTCTCTCAACCAGCTTCATGAGGTAGTCACACTCTTGGCATTCTCTCAACCAGCTTCATGATGTAGTCACACTCTTGGAATTCTCTCAACCAGCTTCATGAGGTAGTCACACTCTTGGCATTCTCTCAACCAGCTTCATGATGTAGTCACACTCTTGGAATTCTCTCAACCAGCTTCATGAGGTAGTCACACTCTTGGCATGTATGATGTTGTTGATGGTTTTCCGGTTTCTCTTCCAGGTATTTATGTGCCTTTGACACGCACGCACACACGCATGCATGCATGCTCGCACGCACACAAATACACAAACACACATGCACGCACACAAACACACAAACACACACACACACACGAAAGGCATTTCACTGTACTTGTGCATGTGACATTAAAACTTGAAACTTGAAACCAAACACACAGACACACCAAACACACAGACACACCAAACACACAGACACACCAAACACACAGACACATAGACACACCGAACACACAGACACACCGAACACAGACACACCGAACACACAGACACACCGAACACACAGACACACCGAACACAGACACACCAAACACACAGACACACCAAACACACAGACACACCAAACACACAGACACACCGAACACACAGACACACTGAACACACAGACACACCGAACACACAGACACACCGAACACACAGACACACCGAACACACAGACACACCGCACACACAGACACACAGCACACACACACACCGAACACACAGACACACCGAACACACAGACACACCGAACACACAGACACACCGAACACACAGACACACCGCACACACAGACACACCGCACACACAGACACACCGCACACACAAACACACCGCACACACAAACACACCGAACACACAAACACACCGCACACACAAACACACCGCACACACAGACACACCGCACACACAGACACACCACACACAAAAACACACCGCACACACAGACACACCGCACACACAGACACACCGCACACACAGACACACCACACACACAAACACACCGCACACACACACACACACACACACCGCACACACAGACACACCAAACACACAGACACACCGCACACACACACACACACCGCACACACAGACACACCGCACACACAGACACACCGCACACACAGACACACCACACACACAAACACACCGCACACACAAACACACCGAACACACAAACACACCGAACACACAAACACACCGAACACACAAACACACCGAACACACACACACACCGAACACTAGGGCTTGTGATGGTAATTGAATAACTGTGTAACTGACGGTTATAGATGAAGACCGCCATGAAAATAACTTTCGAATCCTTTTAAAAAGGCCTACATTGATTTTTTTGAATGTTTTTTTTTAACTTTATTTTCATGCAGATACACTTTCCCTATTTAAGTAAAAACCTCTTCGATGTGTAGACTTTCTTTTATACAATGCACATTTTCATTGCTTACTAGTAAATACATAAGTCTGTCTTCTTTTAAAAATGGTTGGATGTGTATGACTATTCATGAATTATTCAGGAAGGTTGTTCTGGCTCTGATGCACTAATTCACTAATGTGTCAAATTGACAATGCACCAATCCTCTCCAAACCGGCATTGTATAATTGGATAGATAATCTTTTCTTAATTCATAGACTAATCAACACTGATAAATAATAAACGGATATGTTGTGTGTATTTGTTTTAATGATTGTCAATGTCATCTTCATACTATCGCATGGCTGTCCCCTTCATAATTTCCTTGTCAAGTCATTATCTTATAGCCTACTTTCAGAAAGCCTTTCCTTGTCAAGTCATTATCTTATAGCCTACTTTCAGAAAGCCTTTCCTTGTCAAGTCATTATCTTATAGCCTACTTTCAGAAAGCCTTTCCTTGTCAGGTCATTATCTTATAGCCTACTTTCAGAAAGCCTTTCCTTGTCAGGTCATTATCTTATAGCCTACTTTCAGAAAGCCTTTCCTTGTCAGGTCATTATCTTATAGCCTACTTTCAGAAAGCCTTTCCTTGTCAGGTCATTATCTTATAGCCTACTTTCAGAAAGCCTTTCCTTGTCAAGTCATTATCTTACAGCCTACTTTCAGAAAGCCTTTCCTTGTCAGGTCATTATCTTATAGCCTACTTTCAGAAAGCCTTTCCTTGTCAGGTCATTATCTTACAGCCTACTTTCAGAAAGCCTTTCCTTGTCAAGTCATTATCTTACAGCCTACTTTCAGAAAGCCTTTCCTTGTCAGGTCATTATCTTATAGCCTACTTTCAGAAAGCCTTTCCTTGTCAAGTCATTATCTTACAGCCTACTTTCAGAAAGCCTTTCCTTGTCAGGTCATTATCTTACAGCCTACTTTCAGAAAGCCTTTCCTTGTCAGGTCATTATCTTATAGCCTACTTTCAGAAAGCCTTTCCTTGTCAGGTCATTATCTTATAGCCTACTTTCAGAAAGCCTTTCCTTGTCAGGTCATTATCTTATAGCCTACTTTCAGAAAGCCTTTCCTTGTCAAGTCATTATCTTACAGCCTACTTTCAGAAAGCCTTTCCTTGTCAAGTCATTATCTTATAGCCTACTTTCAGAAAGCCTTTCCTTGTCAAGTCATTATCTTATAGCCTACTTTCAGAAAGCCTTTCCTTGTCAGGTCATTATCTTATAGCCTACTTTCAGAAAGCCTTTCCTTGTCAGGTCATTATCTTATAGCCTACTTTCAGAAAGCCTTTCCTTGTCAGGTCATTATCTTATAGCCTACTTTCAGAAAGCCTTTCCTTGTCAAGTCATTATCTTATAGCCTACTTTCAGAAAGCCTTTCCTTGTCAAGTCATTATCTTACAGCCTACTTTCAGAAAGCCTTTCCTTGTCAGGTCATTATCTTATAGCCTACTTTCAGAAAGCCTTTCCTTGTCAGGTCATTATCTTATAGCCTACTTTCAGAAAGCCTTTCCTTGTCAGGTCATTATCTTATAGCCTACTTTCAGAAAGCCTTTCCTTGTCAGGTCATTATCTTATAGCCTACTTTCAGAAAGCCTTTCCTTGTCAGGTCATTATCTTATAGCCTACTTTCAGAAAGCCTTTCCTTGTCAAGTCATTATCTTACAGCCTACTTTCAGAAAGCCTTTCCTTGTCAGGTCATTATCTTATAGCCTACTTTCAGAAAGCCTTTCCTTGTCAGGTCATTATCTTATAGCCTACTTTCAGAAAGCCTTTCCTTGTCAGGTCATTATCTTACAGCCTACTTTCAGAAAGCCTTTCCTTGTCAGGTCATTATCTTATAGCCTACTTTCAGAAAGCCTTTCCTTGTCAGGTCATTATCTTATAGCCTACTTTCAGAAAGCCTTTCCTTGTCAGGTCATTATCTTACAGCCTACTTTCAGAAAGCCTTTCCTTGTCAGGTCATTATCTTATAGCCTACTTTCAGAAAGCCTTTCCTTGTCAGGTCATTATCTTATAGCCTACTTTCAGAAAGCCAAATGTACAGTAGGCCTAGTTTTTTGTATACGTTTTAAGGAAATTAGAAATATTTGCTCTCGCTGGTGGCTTCTTTGACAGGGGGTGTGTATGTGTGTTGACTGATTCTCTCTATAGGCCTATATGTCCATTCAGAAAGTTTCCTAAAGTACCGTGTCTGGACTCTATCTCATTAATAACAATCAAAAGGACTATTTTCAGTTAAGGCCCTTTCTCACCAAGTCTGTTAAATTCGTCTGATTTATAAAGTAGAAAAAAATGAATAATCCACAATCTTTCAATTATTTTTTCAGAACAGGTTAGATTTCTTGGTATTTTCACATGCTAAAATAAGATGTCGAACCAATACAAATTGTTATCTGGGACACTGCCACTGACAGGTCTGTGGGATTCATTGTGAATTAATTTCTCTCTGCCTGTTTTTTACATTTGCAATGCATCAGTGCAGCAAGGTATTAATTTAGCCAACGTGATCACACCACACCACACCTACAGAAGGCCACACATCTTGCCGGGGCGGAAGGTAGCCTAGTGGTTAGAGTGTTGGACTAGTAACCGGAAGGTTGCAAGATCAAATCCCTGAGCTGACAAAGTAAAAATCGGTTGTTCTGAACAAGGCAGTTAACCCACTGTTCCTATGCTGTCATTAAGAATTTGTTCCTTACTGACTTGCCTAGTAAAATAAATTATATAACTTCACTGCCAATAGTGTAGCTTATTTTATAGCCATTCAGCAAACAAGAAGATCGATTGATGCTTCTCTCCTGAAATAGGCCTGGGCATATTAGTTAAAATTGCGCTAAATATGTTTTCATTATTATTATTATTTTGTTGTTTTGGGGGGGAACTCGATCTGGGTCTTAACTTACTGTTGAGAGTTACAATAATAGATTACACAAGGTGCAATTTCAAAATTTGCTTGTGCATCAACAGTCACTCAATTAGCCCACGTCAGCCACCGGGGTGGGCCCATTGATCATCAGTTATCATATTAAAAACTGCTAACATTTGCCTCCACCCTATGGCAAAAATGTGCAGAATTTGATGTGGGTACGCAGACCCACGAACCACTGCGGTCGCTCATGATGAGATCCTTTTTTTTGTGGTCCCCACCCCCCATCAAAGTTGCCCATCCCAGGTCTATATATAGGCTACTCATTCAAGAGCTAGAGATAAGGGGAATAGGCCAGTGGAGTTGCCAGCAGACATGTGTGTAAGTTAGAAGTTAATGAATATTTGAATGCATCATTCGTATAGCCAATATATTAGGCTATACAGTATATTATAGGCCTGCTAAAGTGAATCTAGGTGACCACCTGAGCTATAGGCAACCCTAAAAGATAGAGAAAAAAATGTTCGCCGGTGTTTACCCTTATCAATAAGTGGTAACACAGGTTTGGATAAGCACTCAAATTAAAATGTAGTGTCAACATAACCACCCATTGCTTCACTAAAACGTATCCATCGCTAATCATTAGGCTATGGACAGGTTGATCATTAGGCTATGGACAGGCTGATCATTAGGCTATGGACAGGTTGATCATTAGGCTATGTGATCATTAGGCTATGGACAGGCTGATCATTAGGCTATGGACAAGTTGATCATTAGGCTATGGACAGGCTGATCATTAGGCTATGGACAGGCTGATCATTAGACTATGGACAGGCTGATCATTAGGCTATGGACAGGCTGATCATTAGGCTATGGACAGGCTGATCATTAGGCTATGGACAGGTTGATCATTAGGCTATGGACAGGCTGATCATTAGGCTATGGACAGGTTGACCATTAGGCTATGGACAGGTTGATCATTAGGCTATGGACAGGCTGATCATTAGGCTATGGACAGGCTGATCATTAGGCTATGGACAGGCTGATCATTAGGCTATGGACAGGCTGATCATTAGGCTATGGACAGGCTGATCATTAGGCTATGGACAGGCTGATCATTAGGCTATGGACAGGCTGATCTTTAGGCTATGGACAGGCTGATCATTAGGCTATGGATAGGCTGATCATTAGGCTATGGACAGGTTGATCATTAGGCTATGGACAGGCTGATCATTAGGCTATGGACAGGTTGATCATTAGGCTATGGACAGGCTGATCATTAGGCTATGGACAGGTTGATCATTAGGCTATGGACAGGTTGATCATTAGGCTATGGACAGGCTGATCATTAGGCTATGGACAGGCTGATCATTAGGCTATGGACAGGTTGATCATTAGGCTATGGACAGGTTGATCATTAGGCTATGGACAGGCTGATCATTAGGCTATGGACAGGCTGATCATTAGGCTATGGACAGGCTGATCATTAGGCTATGGACATGTTGATCATTAGGCTATGGACAGGCTGATCATTAGACTATGGACAGGCTGATCATTAGGCTATGGACAGGTTGATCATTAGGCTATGGACAGGTTGATCATTAGGCTATGGACAGGCTGATCATTAGGCTATGGACAGGCTGATCATTAGGCTATGGGTAGGTTGATCATTAGGCTATGGGTAGGTTGATCATTAGGCTATGGACAGGTTGATCATTAGGCTATGGACAGGCTGATCATTAGGCTACGGGGAGGCTGATCATTAGGCTATGGACAGGCTGATCATTAGGCTATGGACAGGCTGATCACTGATAAATTATATGCTAGTTCATGGCCATGATAGGGCGGCAGGTAAGGTTGCTGGTTCGAAACCCCGGGCCGACTAGGTGAAAAATCTGTCGATGTGCCCTTGAGCAAGGCACTTAACCCTAATTGCTCTGAATAAGAGCGTCTGCTAAATGACTAAAATGCCAAAAGAATATTGCTTCATGTACCATTAAGGAAACACAAGTATTGTTCCCATATCAATTTTGAGTGATTGTCAATTTTATCTTCATGCCTATCACAGCCGTTACATATACCCCTTAAAACTTTCATTGTAAATTTATATGATAGCTTATATTGACATAGCATTATAGTAACGATGTACGCTGAGAGTCGGGAAGCAAGTTCAGGGAGTGAATACACTTAATAAATAAATGAACAAAACAAGAAACAAAAACAGCGCACCGACATGAAACAGCAACAAGGACGACTGTGGAAGAAACCAAAGGGAGTGACATATAAAGGACAGGTAATCAAGGAGGTGATGGAGTCCAGGTGAGTGTCATTATGCACGTAACGCTGGTGACAAGTGTGCGCCCTAACGAGCAGGCCGGAGAGGGAGCACGTGACAATTATTCTATAATGTAGACTCTTTTCTGATATTCTACAGAAAGGATTTGACGGCAAGGCAAGGTTTTTAATACGTTTCTGGGAAAGGACCATTGGGATTTGCTTATGTGTCTTTGCTTATGTGCAGGGTCAACATATGTGCGAGGAGTGACGACATGTGACAGTTTTGCGGTTCATCTCTTATTAAATGGGGTGAAGCTGAATGAAACGTAGCCAAGCTTCTTTCATGATTCATCCTATAGGATGCACAGCCTATATCCTAATATTATTAGCATATTATTTTTCCAGTAGTATATAATCTTTCTCTAATTACTGCGTCCTCTCATGCCACTTTGAACAACATATTGCCACAGAGAATGACCGCAGTAGCGTTGGTGACGTGGAGGGAAAACCCCATCAGACTGTGTGAATGGGAATTTGTATTTTTTTAGGGGAATTCCTCTCCAATCGGACATTTCTTAATTGGCCTTCATAGTCTAATAGTTAAGAGGTAATAACTTCAATAAAAATAATGAAAATGTACTGATAATAACAAAGTACAATAGCAATAGTGAAGAAAAAAGAAAAGCAACGTGTTTCTTTTAAGTCTGAAATGCGCCAATCCTCAGAGCAAAAGGCAGGCTATTACGTTTCACAAATAACTAACTAAGGAATTGGCTCATATTATTTTTTTCTCTCTTCATCTCCTTCTCCCTCCCCCTCTCTGTCTCTGTCTCTCTCTCCCTCCCCCTCTGTCTCTCTCTCTCCATCTCTCTTGTTATGCATTGTTGTTATCCATATAACACTGCAATATACATTTAAAGTTGTGATCTGTAAGTTGTCTAACTACTCTTTATTCAAGTAAACCACTGAATTAAACCTATGTGATTGTTTTAAAGAATACTACATTATTCCACTAGCAAATTATTACATCATTACATTTTAGAAGTTATCACAGAAGACCTTGAATAATCCTCCTGTTTGCCCTTTGTGTGTGAGAGAGAGAGAGAGAGTGTGTGTGTGTGTGAAAGAGAGAGAGCGAGACAGAGATTTAGTCTGCAGACAGACTGTCTACAGTTGATATGTACAGCTCAGAGATTAGTCTGGCAATCAGCCACAAAGCAATTATCAGCCAGCGAGATGAAACCATCACCTCTTAGAAAAGTGTTTCTCTATGTGTTTAAAAGATGAAAACCTGAGTGAGTGTGTGTGCATGTGTATGTGTGATAGGTGTTGCTCAGTAGTTTGAAGGCTGCTGTCAGAACATAAGCTGTGTCTGACTACAGTACTCTCCAAGACTCTGTTGTGAGACTCCAAGTAATTAGATTGTTTTTATAACATCCACTCATTAACCTCTATCGGCATGTCAGACGCAGCCGTGGAAACACACACACACACACACACACACACACACACACACACACACACACACACACACACACACACACACACACACACACACACACACACACACACACACACACACACACACACACACACAGCGAGTTGGAAACACCCACTGGAATGTGTTAGCTGACCGACACAGATTAATGTTCACAGGAATAGACATATGAACAATACTTTTTTTGAAAACATGAAATGAACAATCTGATAAACAAGTGAGATCTCTCTATGATAAAGATGAGACATTATTTATGAAGATTTGACAATATCCATGAGTCCTTCTATATCAATTAATCAATCAATCAATCATGGATCACAGCAGATTGCCAGCAATTCCACAGGAGTTGTGTGCCTAATCTCCCTCCTCCCAATCACACAGTCCTTCACTCGTTCTCATGCTTCAACTCTTTTCATTCCGATCTCACCCTATCCTGACCTCTCCCGGTCAACCTACCAACAAATCAAATCAAATCAATCCGTATCCCTCCTACCTGATTCGTGGTCAGACTTGTAGTCGTTGTCTGAGTCAGTGAGTGTGAGCACAGAGTTTTCTCTGCTGGACAATCCTGAGCTGTGTGTGCTTTTCACCCCTCCTCCTTGTCCTCCTCCTTGTCCTCCTCCTGTTCCTCCTCCTGTTCCTCCTCCTGGTCCTCCTCCCCACAGCTGGATGGCTCTCTCTGGGGACAGGGGCCCCTCTGGGTCAGAATCTGCATTAGGGTCTGACCCTGTGCTGAGGGAGTAGCCCCTCTGGAGCAGGCCCAGGTCAGGACAGTAGGTAGGGACTGCAGGGTGAACGGAAGCTGGGTCGCAAACTCCGAGTTCAGCCAGGGTGTGGAAGTTACCGCCTGTGTGAGAGAAAGGAGTAGTGCAAAGATTCAAGCAGTCAAACAAACACAGACACACAATGTTAAGTCTGCAGGTAGAGGGGTGAGGTACAGATTGACAGATGACGTGGAATAACTCAGGATATCTGAAATGAGGATCAGACTTTACACACTTCCCTCCCTATACTGTTCTTATACTGTCCCTGTTCCTATACGGTCCCTGTTTCTATACTGTTCCTATACTGCCCCTATACTGTTCTTATACTGTTCCTGTTCCTGTACTGTTCATGCTCCTATCCTGTTCCTGTTCATATACAGTTCCTGTTCCTATACTGTTCATGTTCCTATACTGTTCCTGTTCATATACAGTTCCTGTTCATATACAGTTCATGTTCCTATACTGTTCATGTTCCTAATACTGTTCATGTTCCTATACTGTTCATGTTCCTATACTGTTCATGTTCCTATACTGTTCATGTTCCTATACTGTCCTTAAAATGTTCCTGTACTGTTCCTACACTGTTCTTTATTCTATACTGTTCCTATACAGTTCATGTTCCTATACTGTTCCTGTTCCTATACTGTCCTTATAATGTCCCTATACAGTTCCTATACTGTTCCTGTTCCTATACTGTCCTTATAATGTCCCTATTCAGTTCCTATACTGTTCCTGTTCCTATACTGTCCTTATAATGTCCCTATACAGTTCCTATACTGTTCCTATACAGTTCATGTTCCTATACTGTCCTTATAATGTCCCTATACAGTTCCTATACTGTTCCTATACAGTTCATGTTCCTATACTGTTACTGTTCCTATACTGTCCTTATAATGTCCCTATACAGTTCCTATACTGTTCAAGTTCCTATATTTTACTATAATGTTCCTGTTCATGTACCTTTCCTATACTGTCCTTATATTCTGTAAACAGCCCATCTATCTACCTACCTCATACCCATACTGTATTTATTTATCTTGCTCCTTTGCACCCCAGTATCTCTACTTGCACATTCATCTTCTGCACATCTACCATTCCAGTGTTTACTTGCTATATTGTAATTACTTCGCCACCATGGCCTACTTATTGCCTTAACTTACCTCATTTGCACTCACTGTATATAGACTTTTTCTTTTCTTTTGTTCTACTGTATTATTAACTGTATGTTTTGTTTATTCCATGTGTAACTCTGTGTTATTGTATGTGTCAAAATGCTATGCTTTATCTTGGCCAGGTCACATGAGAACTTGTTCTCAACTAGCCTACCTGGTTAAATAAAGGTGAAAAAAATAAAACAAATAATGTCCCTATACTGTTCCTAAAAAGTTCCTGTTCCTATACTGTTCATGTTCCTAATACTGTTCATGTTCCTATACTGTTCCTGTTCCTATACAGTTCCTGTTCCAATACTGTTCCTGTTCCTATACTGTTCCTGTTCCTATACAGTTCCTGTTCCTATACTTTTACTGTTCCTATACTGTTCCTGTTCCTCTACAATTCCTGTTCCTATACTGTTCCTGTTCCTATACAGTTCCTGTTCCTATACTGTTCCTGTTCCTCTACAGTTCATGTTCCTATACTGTTCCTGTTCCTATACAGTTCCTGTTCCTATACTGTTCCTGTTCCTATACAGTTCCTGTTCCTATACAGTTCCTGTTCCTATACTGTTCCTGTTCCTCTACAGTTCCGGTTCCTATACTGTTCCTGTTCCTCTACAGTTCCTGTTCCTATACTGTTCCTGTTCCTATACAGTTCCTGTTCCTATACTGTTCCTGTTCCTCTACAGTTCCTGTTCCTCTACTGTTCCTGTTCCTATACAGTTCCTGTTCCTATACTGTTCCTGTTCCTATACTGTTCCTGTTCCTATACAGTTCCTGTTCCTATACTGTTCCTGTTCCTCTACAGTTCCTGTTCCTATACTGTTCCTGTTCCTATACAGTTCCTGTTCCTATACTGTTCCAATACTGTTCCTGTTCCTATACAGTTCCTGTTCCTATACAGTTCCTGTACCTATACTGTTCCTGTTCCTCTACAGTTCCTGTTCCTATACTGTTCCTGTTCCTCTACAGTTCCTGTTCCTATACTGTTCCTGTTCCTATACTGTTCCTGTTCCTATACAGTTCCTGTTCCTAAACAGTTCCTGTTCCTATACTGTTCCTATACTGTTCATGTTCCTATACTGTTTCTGTTCCTATACTGCTCCTGTTCCTATACTGTTACTAATCCTATAATGTCCTTATACAGTTCCTATACAGTTCCTATATAGATTCCTGTTCCTATACTGTTCATGTTCCTATACTGTTCCTGTTCCTATACTGTTCCTATACTGTTCCTGTTCCTGTTCCTATACAGTTCCTGTTCCTATACAGTTCCTGTTCCTCTACGGTTCCTGTTCCTATACTGTTCCTGTTCCTCTACAGTTCCTGTTCCTATACTGTTCCTGTTCCTATACTGTTCCTGTTCCTATACAGTTCCTGTTCCTATACTTTTCCTGTTCCTCTACAGTTCCTTTTCCTATACTGTTCCTGTTCCTATACAGTTCCTGTTCCTATACTGTTCCTGTTTCTATACTGTTCCTATACTGTTCCTGTTCCTATACAGTTCATTTTCCTATACAGTTCTTGTTCCTATACTGTTCCTATACTGTTCATGTTCCTATACTGTTCCTGTTCCTATACTGCTCCTGTTCCTATACTGTTACTATTCCTATAATGTCCTTATAATGTCCTTATACAGTTCCTATATAGATTCCTGTTCCTATACTGTTCATATTCCTATACTGTTCCTGTTCCTATATTGTTCCTGTTCCTATACTGTTCCTATTCCTACACTGTTCCTGTTCCTTTACAGTTCCTGTTCCTATACTGTTCCTACACTGTTCCTGTTCCTATACTGTTCATGTTCCTACACAGTTCCTGTTCCTATACTGTCCTTACAATGTTCCTATACTGTTCTTTATTCTATACAGTTCCTATACAGTTCATGTTCCTATACTGTTCATGTTCCTATACTGTTCCTGTTCCTATACTGTTCCTATACTGTTACTGTTCCTATAATGTCCTTATAATGTCCTTATACAGTTCCTATACAGTTCCTATATAGTTCCTGTTCCTATACTGTTCATGTTCCTATACTGTTCCTGTTCCTATGCTGTTCATGTTCCTATACTGTTCATGTTCCTATACTGTTCCTGTTCCTATACTGTTCATGTTCCTATACTGTTCCTGTTCCTATATTGTCCCTGTTCCTATACTGTTCCTGTTCCTATACTGTTCCTATACTGTTACTGTTCCTATAATGTCCTTATAATGTCCTTATACAGTTCCTATACTGTTCATGTTCCTATAATGTCCTTATAATGTCCTTATACAGTTCCTATACTGTTCCTATACTGTTCACGATCCTATAATGTCCTTATAATGTCCTTATACAGTTCCTTTACTGTTACTGTATCTATAGTGTTAATGTTCCAATAATGTCCTTATACAGTTCCAATACTGTTCCTTTTCCTATACTGTTTCTGTTCCAATAGTGTTTCTGTTCATATCCTGTTCCTTTTGCTATACTGTTCCTATAATGTTCCTATAATGTTACTGTTCATATAATGTCACTATTCCTATTTTGTTCCTGTTCCTATACTGTTCCTATAATGTTCCTGTTCCTATACTGTCACTTTGCTGTTCCTATACTGTTCTTATACATTCCTGTTTGTATACCGTTCCGGTTCCTATACTGTTCCTGTTCCTATACTGCCCCTATACTGTTCCTATACTGTTCCTGTCTCTATACTGTCCAATTGCTGTTCCAATACTGTTCGTGTTCCTATACTGTCCCTACACTGTTCCTGTTCCTATACTGTCCCTGTTCCTATACTGTTTCTATACTGTCCTTTTGCTGTTCCTGTACTGTTCCTGTCCCTATACTGTCCATTTGCTGTTCCCATACTGTTAATGTTCCTATACGGTCCCTATACTGTTCCTGTTCCTATACCATTCCTGTTCCTATACTGTTCCTATACTGTTCCTGTTCCATATTGTCCAATTGCTGTTCCAATACTGTTCGTGTTCCTATACTGTCCAATTGCTGTTCCAATACTGTTCGTGTTCCAATACTGTCCCTATACTGTTCCTGTTACTATAATGTTCCTGTTCCTATTCTGTTCTTAAACTGTTCTTGTTCCTATACTGTTCCTGTACTGTTCCTGTTCCTATTCTGTTCCTATTCCTATACCATTCCTGTTGCTATACTGTTCCTGTTCCTATACTGTCCCTTTGCTGTTCCTATACTGTTCATGTTCATATGCTGTTCCTATACTGTTCCTATTCCTATACTATTCATATACTGTTCCTTTTCATATACTGTTCCTATACTGTTCCTGTTGCTATACTGTTCCTGTCCCTATACTGTCCATTTGCTGTTCATATACTGTTCCTTTTCCTATTCTGTTCCTATACTGTTCCTATACTCTCATTACACTGTTTATGTTCCTATCCTGTTCCTGTTCCTATATTGTTCCTATAGTGTTCATGTTCATATACTGTGTCTATACATATTATGTTCCTGTTCCTATATTTTCCCTTTGCTGTTCCTATATTATTCATGTTACTATGCTGTTCTTATACCATTCCTGTTTCTATACTGTTCCTGTTCCTATACTGTTCCTATACTGTTCCTATTCCTATACCGTTCCTATACTGTTCCTATACTGTCAATTTGCTGTTCCTATACTGTTCCTGTTCCTATACTGTTCCTGTCCCTATACTGTCCATGTTCTGTTCCTATACTGTTTGTGTTACTATACTGTCCCTATACTGTTCCTGTTCCTATTCTTTTCCTATTCCTACACCGTTCATGTTCCTATTCTGTTTTTAAACTGTTCTTGTTCCAATACTGTTCCTGTACTGTTCCGGTTCCTATACTGTTCCTGTCCCTATACTGTCCAATTGTTGTTCCTATATTGTTTGTGTTCCTATACTGTCCCCATACTGTTCCTGTTCCTATTCTGTTCCTATACCGTTCCTGTTCCTATACTGTTCCAGTTCCTATACTGCCCCTATAATGTTCATATACTGTTCCTGTCCCTATACTGTCCATTTGCTGTTCATATACTGTTCCTGTTAATATTCTGTTCCTATACTGTTCCTATACTCTAACTATCCAGTTCCTGTTCCTATAATGTTTCTATATTGTTCATGTTCATATACTGTGTCTATTCATATTCTGTTCCTACACTGTTCCTATACTGTTCCTATACTGTTCCTGTTCCTATAATGTCATTTTGCTGTTCCTATACTGTCAATGTTTCTGTGCTGTTCCCATACTGTTCCTGTTCCTATTCTGTTCTTAAACTGTTCCTGTTCCTATACTGTTCCTGTACTGTTCCTATACTCTTCCTGTTCCTATTCTGTTCCTACATTGTTCCTATACTCTCATTATACTGCTTATGTTCCTATCCTGTTCCTTTTCCTATAATGTTTCTATATTGTTCATTTTCATATAATGTGTCTATTCATATTCTGTTCCTGTTCCTACACTGTTCCTATACTGTTCCTGTTCCTATACTGTCAATGTTTCTATGCTGTTCTTATACTGTTCCTGTTCCTATACTGTTCATTTTCCTATACTGTTCCTGTTCCTATACTGTTCCTATACTCTTCCTGTCCCTATACTGTCCATTTGCTGTTCCTATACTGTTCCTATACTCTTCCTGTCCCTATACTGTCCATTTGCTGTTCCTATACTGTTCCTATATGGTTCCTTTTCCTGTACTGTACCTGTTCCTATTCTGTTCCTATTCCTATACCGTTCCTTTTCATACACTCTTCCTGTACTCTTCTTATACTTTTTCTATACTGTCGCTACACTGTTCCTGTCCCTATACTGTCCATTTGCTGTTCCTATACAGTTCCTGTTTACATCCTGCTCCTTAACTGTTCCTATACTCTCTTTATACTGTTCATGTTTCGATCCCATTCCTGTTGCTATACTGTTCCTGTTCCTATTCTGTTCCTATTCTGTTCCTATACCGTTCTTGTTCCTATACTGTTCCTATACTGTTCATGTTCTTATACTCTTCCTGTTCCTATACTGATACTGTTCCTTTACAGTTCCTATACTGTCCTTATAATGTTCCTATACTGTTTTTTATATACTGGTCCTATACAAGCATTTCACTTCATCACAAGCATTTCGCTAAGCCCACAATAACATCTGCTAAACACGTGTATCTGACCAATACAATTTGATTTGATTTGATACTGTTCCTATTCTTATACTGTTTGTATACTGTTCCTGTTCTTATACTGTTCCTGCTCCTATACTGTTCCTGTTCCTAAACTGATCCTATCCTGTCCCTATACTTTCCCTATCTTCCGTATACTGTTCCTATACTGTTTCATACACTGTTCCTGTTTCTAAACTGTTCCTATATTGTTCCTGTTCCTATAATGTCCATATACTGTTCCTGTAGTGTCTCTATACTGTTCCTTTATTGTTTCTGTTCCTCTCCTGTTCCTATTCCTATACTGTCCCTCTACTGCCCCCCTTTCTGTACTGTTCCTATACTGGTCCTGTTCCTATACTGTTTCTTCTCCTGTTCCTATACTGTTTCTGCTCATATACTATCCCATTACTGTTCCTCTACTGTTCCTTTTTCTATACTGTTCTTGTTCCTATACTGTTCCTGTACTGGTCCTAGTCCTATACTGTCCCCATACTGTTCCTATACTATCCCTATCCCTATACTGTTCCTATACTGTCCCTATCCCTATACTGTTCCTATCCTGTTCCTATACTGTTCCTGTATTGTCCCTATACTGTCCCTATACTGTTCCTCATTCACTTTCATGAGACATTCTTTATCAAAGATACAAGAGGTGCTATTTTGATGGATCTAAGTTATCTGGGCTTTGGAGTTCCTTGTCCATCTCTCCTTATCATCCTATTCTGTACACTAAAGGAACGTACTCAGTGGTGTAAAGTACTTAAGTAAAACATTTTTGGGGTATCTGTACTTTACTATTTATATTTTTGACAACTTTTACTTTTACTTCACTACATTCCCTAAGACAAAAAATATATCTTTACTCCATACATTTTCCCTGACACCCAGAAGTACTTAGCAGGACAGGAAAATGGTCCATTCACACACTTATCAAGAGAACATCCCTGGTCATCCCTACCGCCTGTGATCTGGTGGACTCACTAAACACACATGCTTTTGTGTTGGAGTGTGACCCTGGCTATCCGTTAAAAAAAAAATGGTGCTGTCTGGTTTGCATAATATAAAGAATTGGAAATTATTTATGGTTTTACTTTTGATACTTAAGTATATTTTAGCAATTACATTTACTTTTGATACTTAAGTATATTTAGAAACAAAAACCTTTAGACCACTGAACCTACTACTAATCCATTTGATTTGGTGTGGTAATGCCCCAACCCCCTTTCACAAAATAGCCCAAAGACAAAATAACTAAAGGAGTCGTCACGTCTGAAATAAATATATAAAATTATCCAAATTAAAGCACATCAAAGAGGATCAATAACACCCACTGCAGCCCAATTAAATATAACGCTGAGGAGAAAGCAATTAAGGGAAAAGGGACCAATTTATC
The DNA here is from genome assembly GCF_901001165.1 of Salmo trutta. Lineage (NCBI taxonomy): Eukaryota > Metazoa > Chordata > Actinopteri > Salmoniformes > Salmonidae > Salmo > Salmo trutta. The sequence continues at coordinate 29,616,415 of NC_042969.1, read as the reverse complement.
CTCAATACTAATTAAAGATACTATTGCAGGATAGGATGGGATGCAATTGCTCCCAATCAGCTGGTGGAAAAGAAGAGGATGGAAAACACACACACAAACGCACACACACAGGAACACATGCATGCACACACACCCATACGCACACTCACACACACAAATGAGCACGCTCGCACACACAAAAAATAGCTCTATAAGGATCTGAATAATTGTGTTTGTAGTGAAGTATCAGACAGCTGTGTTGGCTGGCTGGGTTAATCATGACTCATCAAGCCTATGTAAGGACGGACGGTAATCAAAACTGGAATTATCCAGATTAAAAGTGTCTGCTGAATCTTCACTACACTGCTCCTCTCCTCTTTAATGACTTATCTCAAGAGTTTCACTGCAACTAAACTGGCAGAAGAGACTTTAGAGAGAAACTTTACATGGTAGGATATACTTTAGAGGGAAACTTTACATGGTAGGTTAGACTTTAAAGGGAAACATTACATGGCAGGAGAGATTTGAGGGAAACTTTACATGGTAGGAGAAATTTTTGAGGGAAACTTTACATGGTAGGATAAATTTTTGAGGGAAACTTTACATGGTAGGAGAGATTTTTGAGGGACACTTTACATGGTAGGAGAGACTTTAGAGGGAAACGTTACATGGTAACTAATACAACACAGATATAAGAGTAAAGACGAGAAGATAACTAACATTACTAATATACTTATCAACACCTAAAAACAAATCTACTCGGAGACACACTCCTAACTACACAGTCCATACCTGAGATGAAGTATCGTAGGAAGACTGGAGAAAACTCCACGTAGTCTGAGAGAGCAGGAACACACAAGTCCTTTAACATCATGACAATATACCATAATCTATCTAGCTACTATATTTCAATATTGCTGTATAGCCAAGTGTCTGTCCTATAGTCAACAACTAGGCTTTCACAAGGACAGGTGAAAGCCTTGTGAGAAAAGTGTGTGTGTGTGTGTGTGTGTGTGTTGTTTATGTGTGTGTGTGCATGTGAACAAGTGTGTGCACATGCTTGTGTGTGTGTATGTGTATGTGTGTGTTCGTTACAGCCTGCCTTGTAGACCCACAGGGCTAACCTACTGGTGTTGTAGGTGAGAACCACACTCAAGGTAACATAGAACATTAGACAAAGACAGTGTTATAGCGTTAATTAACTAGCTCTGCTGCTAGAGACAGCGTGCTATATTGTTAACTAGCTCTGCTGCTAGAGACAGAGACGGTGTGTTATATTGTTAACTAGCTCTGCTGCAAGAGATAGAGACAGTGACAGTGTGTTATAGTGTTAACTAGCTCTGCTGCCAGAGACAGAGACAGAGAAAGAGTGATATAGTGTTAACTAGCTCTGCTGCTAGAGACAGAGATGGTGTGTTATAGTGATAACTAGCTCTGCTGCTAGAGACAGAGACAGTGTATTATAGAGTTAACTAGCTCTGCTGCTAGAGACAGAGACAGTGTGTTATAGTGTTAACTAGCTCTGCTGCTAGAGAGGGACAGTGTGTTTTAGTGTTAACTAGCTCTGCTGCTAGAGACAGAGACAGTGTGTTATAGTGTTAACTAGCTCTGCTGCTAGAGACAGAGACAGTGAGTTATAGTGTTAACTAGCTTTGCTGCTGGACAGAGAAAGAGACAGAATGATATAGTGTTAACTAGCTCTGCTGCTAGAGATAGAGACAGTGTGATATAGTGTTAACTAGCTCTGCTGCTGGACAGAGAAAGAGACAGAATGATATAGTGTTAACTAGCTCTGCTGCTAGAGACAGAGAAAGAAACAGTGTGTTATAGTGTTAACGAGCTCTGCTGCAAGGGACAGAGACAGAGAAAGAGTGATATAGTGTTAACTAGCTCTGCTGCTTGAGACAGAGACAGTGTGTTATAGTGTTAACTAGCTCTGCTGCAAGAGACAGAGACAGAGAAAGAGTGATATAGTGTTAACTAGCTCTGCTGCTAGAGATAGAGACAGTGACAGTGTGATATAGTGTTAACTAGCTCTGCTGCCAGAGACAGAGACAGAGAAAGAGTGATATAGTGTTAACTAGCTCTGCTGCTAGAGATAGAGACAGTGACAGTGTGTTATAGTGTTAACTAGCTCTGCTGATAGTGACAGAGACAGTGTGTTATAGTGTTAACTAGCTCTGCTGCTAGAGAGGGACAGTGTGTTTTAGTGTTAACTAGCTCTGCTGCTAGAGACAGAGACAGTGTGCTATAGTATTAACTAGCTCTGCTGCTAGTGACAGAGACAGTGTGTTATAGTGTTAACTAGCTTTGCTGCTTGACAGAGAAAGAGACAGAATGATATAGTGTTAACTAGCTCTGCTGCTAGAGATAGAGACAGTGACAGTGTGATATAGTGTTAACTAGCTCTGCTGCTAGAGACAGAGAAAGAGACAGTGTGTTATAGTGTTAACAAGCTCTGCTGCAAGAGACAGAGACAGAGAAAGAGTGATATAGTGTTAACTAGCTCTGCTGCTTGAGACAGAGACAGTGTGTTACAGTGTTAACTAGCTCTGCTGCAAGAGACAGAGACAGAGAAAGAGTGATATAGTGTTAACTAGCTCTGCTGCTAGAGATAGAGACAGTGACAGTGTGTTATAGTGTTAACTAGCTCTGCTGCTAGAGACAGAGACAGAGAAAGAGTGATATAGTGTTAACTAGCTCTGTTGCAAGAGACAGAGACAGAGAAAGAGTGATATAGTGTTAACTACCTCTGCTGCTTGAGACAGAGACAGTGTGTTATAGTGTTAACTAGCTCTGCTGCTAGAGACAGAGACAGTGTGATATAGTGTTAACTACCTCTGCTGCTTGAGACAGAGACAGTGTATTATATTGTCAACTAGCTCTGCTGCTAGAGACAAAGACAGTGTGATATAGTGTTAACTAGCTCTGCTGCTAGAGACAGAGACAGTGTGTTATAGTGTTAACTAGCTCTGCTGCTAGAGACAGAGTTTGTTATAGTGTTAACTAGCTCTGCTGCTAGAGACAAAGTGTGTTATAGTGTTAACTAGCTCTGCTGCCAGAAACAGAGAAAGAGACAGTGTGTTATAGTGTTAACTAGCTCTGCTGCTAGAGACAGAGAAAGAGACAGTGTGTTATAGTGTTAATTATCTCTGCTGCTAGAGACATAGACAGAGACAGTTTGTTATAGTGTTAACTAGCTCTGCTGCTAGAGACAGGGACAGTGTGTTATAGTGTTAACTAGCTCTGCTGCTAGAGATGGAGACAGAGAGAGTTTGTTATAGTGTTAACTAGCTCTGCTGCTAGAGACAGGGACAGTGTGTTATAGTGTTAACTAGCTCTACTGCTAGAGACAGAGACAGAGACAGTGTGTTATAGTGTTAACTAGCTCTGCTGCTAGAGACAGAGACAGTTTGTTTTAGTGTTAACTAGCTCTGCTGCTGGAGACAGAGACAGAGACAGTGTGTTATAGTGTTAACAAGCTCTGCTGCCAGAGATAGAGACAGAGACAGTGTGTTATAGTGTTAACAAGCTCTGCTGCCAGAGATAGAGACAGGGACAGTGTGTTATAGTGTTAACTAGCTCTGCTACTAGAGATAGAGACAGTGTGATATAGTGTTAACAAGCTCTGCTGCTAGAGACAGAGACAGAGACAGTGTGTTATAGTGTTAACTAGCTCTGCTGCTAGTAATAGAGACAGTGTGTTATAGTGTTAAATAGCTCTGCTGCTAAAGACAGGGACAGTGTGTTATAGTGTTAACTAGCTCTGCTGCTAGAGACAGGGACAGTGTGTTATAGTGTTAACTATCTCTGCTGCTAGAGACATAGACAGAGACAGTTTGTTATAGTGTTAACTAGCTCTGCTGCTAGAGACAGGGACAGTGTGTTATAGTGTTAACTAGCTCTGCTGCTAGAGACAGGGACAGTGTGTTATAGTGTTAACTAGCTCTGCTGCTAGAGACGGAGACAGAGAGAGTTTGTTATAGTGTTAACTAGCTCTGCTGCTAGAGACAGGGACAGTGTGTTATAGTGTTAACTAGCTCTGCTGCTAGAGACAGAGACAAAGACAGAGACAGTGCATTATAGAGTCAAATAGCTCTGCTGCTAGAGATAGAGACAGAGTATTATAGTGTTAACTAGCTCTGCTGCTAGAGACAGGGACAGTGTGTTATAGTGTTAACTAGCTCTGCTGCTAGAGACAGAGACAAAGACAGAGACAGTGCATTATAGAGTCAAATAGCTCTGCTGCTAGAGATAGAGACAGAGTATTATAGTGTTAACTAGCTCTGCTGCTAGAGACAGGGACAGTGTGTTATAGTGTTAACTAGCTCTGCTGCTAGAGACAGAGACAGAGACAGTGTGTTATAGTGTTAACTAGCTCTGCTGCTAGAGACAGAGACAGAGACAGTTTGTTTTAGTGTTAACTAGCTCTGCTGCTGGAGACAGAGACAGAGACAGTGTGTTATAGTGTTAACAAGCTCTGCTGCCAGAGATAGAGACAGAGACAGTGTGTTATATTGTTAACTAGCTCTGCTGCTAGAGATAGAGACAGAGACAGTGTGTTTTAGTGTTAACTAGCTCTGCTAATAGAGACAGAGACAGTGTATTATAGAGTTAACTAGCTCTGCTGCTAGAGATAGAGACAGAGACAGTATGTTTTAGTGTTAACTAGCTCTGCTAATAGAGACAGAGACAGTTTATTATAGAGTTAACTAGCTCTGCTGTTAGAGACAGTATGTTATAATGTTAACAAGCTCTGCTGCTAGAGATAGAGACAGAGACAGTGTGTTATAGTGCTAACTAGCTCTGCTGCTAGAGACATAGACAGAGACAGTGTGTTGTAGTGCTAACTAGCTCTGCTGCCAGAGACAGCGACAGAGACAGCGTGTTATAGTGTTAACTAGCTCTGCTGCTAGAGACAGAGACAGTGTATTATAGAGTTAACTAGCTCTGCTGCTAGAGACAGTATGTTATAATGTTAACAAGCTCTGCTGCTAGAGATAGAGACAGAGACAGTGTGTTATAGTGTTAACACACTCTGCTGCTAGAGATAGAGACACAGACAGTGTGTTATAGTGTTAACTAGCTCTGCTGCTAGAGACAGAGACAGTGTGTTATAGTGTTAACTAGCTCTGCTGCTAGAGACGGAGACAGAGAGAGTTTGTTATAGTGTTAACTAGCTCTGCTGCTAGAGACAGGGACAGTGTGTTATAGTGTTAACTAGCTCTACTGCTAGAGACAGAGACAGAGACAGTGTGTTATAGTGTTAACTAGCTCTGCTGCTAGAGACAGAGACAGAGACAGTTTGTTTTAGTGTTAACTAGCTCTGCTGCTGGAGACAGAGACAGAGACAGTGTGTTATAGTGTTAACAAGCTCTGCTGCCAGAGATAGAGACAGAGACAGTGTGTTATATTGTTAACTAGCTCTGCTGCTAGAGATAGAGACAGAGACAGTGTGTTTTAGTGTTAACTAGCTCTGCTAATAGAGACAGAGACAGTGTATTATAGAGTTAACTAGCTCTGCTGCTAGAGATAGAGACAGAGACAGTATGTTTTAGTGTTAACTAGCTCTGCTAATAGAGACAGAGACAGTGTATTATAGAGTTAACTAGCTCTGCTGTTAGAGACAGTATGTTATAATGTTAACAAGCTCTGCTGCTAGAGATAGAGACAGAGACAGTGTGTTATAGTGCTAACTAGCTCTGCTGCTAGAGACATAGACAGAGACAGTGTGTTGTAGTGCTAACTAGCTCTGCTGCTAGAGACAGAGACAGTGTGTTATAGTGTTAACTAGCTCTGCTGCTAGAGACGGAGACAGAGAGAGTTTGTTATAGTGTTAACTAGCTCTGCTGCTAGAGACAGGGACAGTGTGTTATAGTGTTAACTAGCTCTACTGCTAGAGACAGAGACAGAGACAGTGTGTTATAGTGTTAACTAGCTCTGCTGCTAGAGATAGAGACAGAGACAGTGTGTTTTAGTGTTAACTAGCTCTGCTAATAGAGACAGAGACAGTGTATTATAGAGTTAACTAGCTCTGCTGCTAGAGATAGAGACAGAGACAGTATGTTTTAGTGTTAACTAGCTCTGCTAATAGAGACAGAGACAGTGTATTATAGAGTTAACTAGCTCTGCTGTTAGAGACAGTATGTTATAATGTTAACAAGCTCTGCTGCTAGAGATAGAGACAGAGACAGTGTGTTATAGTGCTAACTAGCTCTGCTGCTAGAGACATAGACAGAGACAGTGTGTTGTAGTGCTAACTAGCTCTGCTGCCAGAGACAGCGACAGAGACAGCGTGTTATAGTGTTAACTAGCTCTGCTGCTAGAGACAGAGACAGTGTATTATAGAGTTAACTAGCTCTGCTGCTAGAGACAGTATGTTATAATGTTAACAAGCTCTGCTGCTAGAGATAGAGACAGAGACAGTGTGTTATAGTGTTAACACACTCTGCTGCTAGAGATAGAGACACAGACAGTGTGTTATAGTGTTAACTAGCTCTGCTGCTAGAGACAGAGACAGTGTGTTATAGTGTTAACTAGCTCTGCTGCTAGAGACGGAGACAGAGAGAGTTTGTTATAGTGTTAACTAGCTCTGCTGCTAGAGACAGGGACAGTGTGTTATAGCGTTAACTAGCTCTACTGCTAGAGACAGAGACAGAGACAGTGTGTTATAGTGTTAACTAGCTCTGCTGCTAGAGACAGAGACAGAGACAGTTTGTTTTAGTGTTAACTAGCTCAGCTGCTGGAGACAGAGACAGAGACAGTGTGTTATAGTGTTAACAAGCTCTGCTGCCAGAGATAGAGACAGAGACAGTGTGTTATAGTGTTAACAAGCTCTGCTGCCAGAGATAGAGACAGGGACAGTGTGTTATAGTGTTAACTAGCTCTGCTACTAGAGATAGAGACAGTGTGATATAGTGTTAACAAGCTCTGCTGCTAGAGACAGAGACAGAGACAGTGTGTTATAGTGTTAACTAGCTCTGCTGCTAGTAATAGAGACAGTGTGTTATAGTGTTAACTAGCTCTGCTGCTAAAGACAGGGACAGTGTGTTATAGTGTTAACTAGCTCTGCTGCTAGAGACAGGGACAGTGTGTTATAGTGTTAACTATCTCTGCTGCTAGAGACATAGACAGAGACAGTTTGTTATAGTGTTAACTAGCTCTGCTGCTAGAGACAGGGACAGTGTGTTATAGTGTTAACTAGCTCTGCTGCTAGAGACAGGGACAGTGTGTTATAGTGTTAACTAGCTCTGCTGCTAGAGACGGAGACAGAGAGAGTTTGTTATAGTGTTAACTAGCTCTGCTGCTAGAGACAGGGACAGTGTGTTATAGTGTTAACTAGCTCTGCTGCTAGAGACAGAGACAGAGACAGTGCATTATAGAGTCAAATAGCTCTGCTGCTAGAGACAGAGACAGAGTGTTATAGTGTTAACTAGCTCTGCTGCTAGAGACAGGGACAGTGTGTTATAGTGTTAACTAGCTCTGCTGCTAGAGACAGAGACAGAGACAGTGTGTTATAGTGTTAACTAGCTCTGCTGCTAGAGACAGAGACAGAGACAGTTTGTTTTAGTGTTAACTAGCTCTGCTGCTGGAGACAGAGACAGAGACAGTGTTTTATAGTGTTAACAAGCTCTGCTGCCAGAGATAGAGACAGAGACAGTGTGTTATAGTGTTAACAAGCTCTGCTGCCAGAGATAGAGACAGGGACAGTGTGTTATAGTGTTAACTAGCTCTGCTACTAGAGATAGAGACAGTGTGATATAGTGTTAACAAGCTCTGCTGCTAGAGACAGAGACAGAGACAGTGTGTTATAGTGTTAACTCGCTCTGCTGCTAGTAATAGAGACAGTGTGTTATAGTGTTAACTAGCTCTGCTGCTAAAGACAGGGACAGTGTGTTATAGTGTTAACTAGCTCTGCTGATAGAGACAGTTTGTTATAGTGTTAACTAGCTCACTGCTAGAGACAGGGACAGTGTGTTATAGTGTTACCTAGCTCTGCTGCTAGAGACAGTTTGTTATAGTGTTAACTAGCTCTGCTGCTAGAGAAAGGGACAGTGCATTATAGTGTTATCTAGCTCTGCTGCTAGAGACAGTTTGTTATAGTGTTAACTAGCTCTGCTGCAGGAGATTGAGACAGAGACAGTGTGTTATAGTGTTAACTAGCTCTGCTGCTAGAGACAGAGACAGAGACAATGTGTTATAGTGTTGACAAGCTCTGCTGCTAGAGACAGGGACACTGTGTTACAGTGTTAACTAGCTCTGCTGCTAGAGATAGAGACAGAGACAGTGTGATATAGTGTTATCTAGCTACGACGCTGCCAGAGATTGAGACAGAGACAGTGTGTTATATTGTTAACTAGCTCTGCTGCTAGAGACAGAGACAGTGTGTTATAGTGTTGACATGCTCTGCTGCTAGAAACAGGGACACTGTGTTACAGTGTTAACTAGCTCTGCTGCTAGAGATAGACACAGAGACCGTGTGTTTTAGTGTTAACTAGCTCTGCTAATAGAGACAGAGACAGTGTATTACTAGCTCTGCTGCCAGAGACAGTATGTTATAATGTTAACAAGCTCTGCTGCTAGAGATAGAGACAGTGTGTTATAGTGTTAACACACTCTGCTGCTAGAGATAGAGACACAGACAGTGTGTTATAGTGTTAACTAGCTCTGCTGCTAGAGACTTAGACAGTGTGTTATAGTGTTAACAAGCTCTGCTGCCAGAGACAGTTTGTTATAGTGTAAATTAGCTCTGCTGCTAGAGACAGGGACAGTGTGTTATAGTGTTACTAGCTCTGCTGCTAGAGACAGTTTGTTATAGTGTTAACTAGCTCTGCTGCTAGAGAAAGGGACAGTTTGTTAAAGTGTTAACTAGCTCTGCTGCTAGAGACAGATTGTTATAGTGTTAACTAGCTCTGCTGATAGAGACAGAGACAGAAACAGTGTGTTATAGTGTTAACAAGCTCTGCTGCTAGAGACAGAGACAGTATGTTTTAGTGTTAACTAGCTCTGCTAATAGAGACAGAGACAGTGTATTATAGAGTTAACTAGCTCTGCTGTTAGAGACAGTATGTTATAATGTTAACAAGCTCTGCTGCTAGAGATAGAGACAGAGACAGTGTGTTATAGTGCTAACTAGCTCTGCTGCTAGAGACATAGACAGAGACAGTGTGTTGTAGTGCTAACTAGCTCTGCTGCTAGAGACAGAGACAGTGTGTTATAGTGTTAACTAGCTCTGCTGCTAGAGACGGAGACAGAGAGAGTTTGTTATAGTGTTAACTAGCTCTGCTGCTAGAGACAGGGACAGTGTGTTATAGTGTTAACTAGCTCTACTGCTAGAGACAGAGACAGAGACAGTGTGTTATAGTGTTAACTAGCTCTGCTGCTAGAGATAGAGACAGAGACAGTGTGTTTTAGTGTTAACTAGCTCTGCTAATAGAGACAGAGACAGTGTATTATAGAGTTAACTAGCTCTGCTGCTAGAGATAGAGACAGAGACAGTATGTTTTAGTGTTAACTAGCTCTGCTAATAGAGACAGAGACAGTGTATTATAGAGTTAACTAGCTCTGCTGTTAGAGACAGTATGTTATAATGTTAACAAGCTCTGCTGCTAGAGATAGAGACAGAGACAGTGTGTTATAGTGCTAACTAGCTCTGCTGCTAGAGACATAGACAGAGACAGTGTGTTGTAGTGCTAACTAGCTCTGCTGCCAGAGACAGCGACAGAGACAGCGTGTTATAGTGTTAACTAGCTCTGCTGCTAGAGACAGAGACAGTGTATTATAGAGTTAACTAGCTCTGCTGCTAGAGACAGTATGTTATAATGTTAACAAGCTCTGCTGCTAGAGATAGAGACAGAGACAGTGTGTTATAGTGTTAACACACTCTGCTGCTAGAGATAGAGACACAGACAGTGTGTTATAGTGTTAACTAGCTCTGCTGCTAGAGACAGAGACAGTGTGTTATAGTGTTAACTAGCTCTGCTGCTAGAGACGGAGACAGAGAGAGTTTGTTATAGTGTTAACTAGCTCTGCTGCTAGAGACAGGGACAGTGTGTTATAGTGTTAACTAGCTCTACTGCTAGAGACAGAGACAGAGACAGTGTGTTATAGTGTTAACTAGCTCTGCTGCTAGAGACAGAGACAGAGACAGTTTGTTTTAGTGTTAACTAGCTCAGCTGCTGGAGACAGAGACAGAGACAGTGTGTTATAGTGTTAACAAGCTCTGCTGCCAGAGATAGAGACAGAGACAGTGTGTTATAGTGTTAACAAGCTCTGCTGCCAGAGATAGAGACAGGGACAGTGTGTTATAGTGTTAACTAGCTCTGCTACTAGAGATAGAGACAGTGTGATATAGTGTTAACAAGCTCTGCTGCTAGAGACAGAGACAGAGACAGTGTGTTATAGTGTTAACTAGCTCTGCTGCTAGTAATAGAGACAGTGTGTTATAGTGTTAACTAGCTCTGCTGCTAAAGACAGGGACAGTGTGTTATAGTGTTAACTAGCTCTGCTGCTAGAGACAGGGACAGTGTGTTATAGTGTTAACTATCTCTGCTGCTAGAGACATAGACAGAGACAGTTTGTTATAGTGTTAACTAGCTCTGCTGCTAGAGACAGGGACAGTGTGTTATAGTGTTAACTAGCTCTGCTGCTAGAGACAGGGACAGTGTGTTATAGTGTTAACTAGCTCTGCTGCTAGAGACGGAGACAGAGAGAGTTTGTTATAGTGTTAACTAGCTCTGCTGCTAGAGACAGGGACAGTGTGTTATAGTGTTAACTAGCTCTGCTGCTAGAGACAGAGACAGAGACAGTGCATTATAGAGTCAAATAGCTCTGCTGCTAGAGACAGAGACAGAGTGTTATAGTGTTAACTAGCTCTGCTGCTAGAGACAGGGACAGTGTGTTATAGTGTTAACTAGCTCTGCTGCTAGAGACAGAGACAGAGACAGTGTGTTATAGTGTTAACTAGCTCTGCTGCTAGAGACAGAGACAGAGACAGTTTGTTTTAGTGTTAACTAGCTCTGCTGCTGGAGACAGAGACAGAGACAGTGTTTTATAGTGTTAACAAGCTCTGCTGCCAGAGATAGAGACAGAGACAGTGTGTTATAGTGTTAACAAGCTCTGCTGCCAGAGATAGAGACAGGGACAGTGTGTTATAGTGTTAACTAGCTCTGCTACTAGAGATAGAGACAGTGTGATATAGTGTTAACAAGCTCTGCTGCTAGAGACAGAGACAGAGACAGTGTGTTATAGTGTTAACTCGCTCTGCTGCTAGTAATAGAGACAGTGTGTTATAGTGTTAACTAGCTCTGCTGCTAAAGACAGGGACAGTGTGTTATAGTGTTAACTAGCTCTGCTGATAGAGACAGTTTGTTATAGTGTTAACTAGCTCACTGCTAGAGACAGGGACAGTGTGTTATAGTGTTACCTAGCTCTGCTGCTAGAGACAGTTTGTTATAGTGTTAACTAGCTCTGCTGCTAGAGAAAGGGACAGTGCATTATAGTGTTATCTAGCTCTGCTGCTAGAGACAGTTTGTTATAGTGTTAACTAGCTCTGCTGCAGGAGATTGAGACAGAGACAGTGTGTTATAGTGTTAACTAGCTCTGCTGCTAGAGACAGAGACAGAGACAATGTGTTATAGTGTTGACAAGCTCTGCTGCTAGAGACAGGGACACTGTGTTACAGTGTTAACTAGCTCTGCTGCTAGAGATAGAGACAGAGACAGTGTGATATAGTGTTATCTAGCTACGACGCTGCCAGAGATTGAGACAGAGACAGTGTGTTATATTGTTAACTAGCTCTGCTGCTAGAGACAGAGACAGTGTGTTATAGTGTTGACATGCTCTGCTGCTAGAAACAGGGACACTGTGTTACAGTGTTAACTAGCTCTGCTGCTAGAGATAGACACAGAGACCGTGTGTTTTAGTGTTAACTAGCTCTGCTAATAGAGACAGAGACAGTGTATTACTAGCTCTGCTGCCAGAGACAGTATGTTATAATGTTAACAAGCTCTGCTGCTAGAGATAGAGACAGTGTGTTATAGTGTTAACACACTCTGCTGCTAGAGATAGAGACACAGACAGTGTGTTATAGTGTTAACTAGCTCTGCTGCTAGAGACTTAGACAGTGTGTTATAGTGTTAACAAGCTCTGCTGCCAGAGACAGTTTGTTATAGTGTAAATTAGCTCTGCTGCTAGAGACAGGGACAGTGTGTTATAGTGTTACTAGCTCTGCTGCTAGAGACAGTTTGTTATAGTGTTAACTAGCTCTGCTGCTAGAGAAAGGGACAGTTTGTTAAAGTGTTAACTAGCTCTGCTGCTAGAGACAGATTGTTATAGTGTTAACTAGCTCTGCTGATAGAGACAGAGACAGAAACAGTGTGTTATAGTGTTAACAAGCTCTGCTGCTAGAGACAGGGACAGTGTGTTATAGTGTTAACTAGCTCTGCTGCTAAAGACAGTGACAGTGTGTTATAGTGTTAACTAGCTCTGCTGCTAGAGACAGTTTGTTATAGTGTTAACTAGCTCTGCTGCTAGAGAAAGGGACAGTGCGTTACAGTGTTAACTAGCTCTGCTGCTAGAGAAAGGGACAGTGCGTTACAGTGTTAACTAGCTCTGCTGCTAGAGACAGAGACAGTGTGATATTGTGTTAACAAGCTCTGCTGCCAGAAATAGAGACAGGGACAGTGTGTTATAGTGTTAACAAGCTCTGCTGCCAGAGATAGAGACAAGGACAATGTGTTTTAGTGTTAACTAGCTCTGCTGCTAGAGACAGTGTGTTATAGTGTTAACAAGCTCTGCTGCTAGAGACAGAGACAGTGTGTTACAGAGTTAACTAGCTCTGCTGCTAGAGATAGAGACAGTGTGTTATAGTGTTAACTAGCTCTGCAGCTAGAGAAAGGGACAGTGTGTTATAGTGTTAACTAGCTCTGCTGCTAGAGATAGTTTGTTATAGTGTTAACTAGCTCTGCTGCCAGAGATAGAGACAAGGACAGTGTGTTATAGTGTTAACTAGCTCTGCTGCTAGAGACAGTGTGTTATAGTGTTAACTAGCTCTGCTGCTAGAGACAGTTTGTTATAGTGTTAACAAGCTCTGCTGCTAGAGACAGAGACAGAGACAGTGTGGTATAGAGTTAACTAGCTCTGCTGCTAGAGATAGAGACAGTGTGTTATAGTGTTAACTAGCTCTGCTGCTAAAGACAGGGACAGTGTGTTGTAGTGTTAACTAGCTCTGCTGCTAGAGACAGAGACAGTGTGTTATAGTGTTAACTAGCTCTGCTGTTAGAGATAGAGACAGTGCGTTATCATTTTAACTAGCTCCGCTGCTAGAGACAGAGACAGTGTGTTTTAGTGCTAACTAGCTCTGCTGCCAGAAATAGAGACAGGGACAGTGTGTTATAGTGTTAACAAGCTCTGCCGCCAGAGACAGAGACAGAGAAAATGTGTTATAGTGTTAACTAGCTCTGCTACTAGAGATAGAGACAGAAACAGTGTGTTATAGTGTTAACTAGCTCTGCTGCTAGAGACAGAGACAGTGTGTTATAGTGTTAACTAGCTCTGCTTCTAAAGACAGGGACAGTGTGTTATAGTATTAACTAGCTCTGCTGCTAGAGACAGTTTGTTATAGTGTTAACTAGCTCTGCTACCAGAGATAGAGACAAGGACAGTGTGTTATAGTGTTAACTAGCTCTGCTGCCAGAGACAGTGTGTTATAGTGTTAACTAGCTCTGCTGCTAGAGACAGTTTGATATAGTGTTAACAAGCTCTGCTGCTAGAGACAGTGTGGTATAGTGTTAACTAGCTCTGCTGCTAGAGATAGAGACAGTGTGTTATAGTGTTAACTAGCTCTGCTGCTAGAGACAGTTTGTTATAGTGTTAACTAGCTCTGCTGCTAGAGAAAGGGACAGTGCTTTATATTGTTAACTAGCTCTGCTGCTAGAGACAGTTTGTTATAGTGTTAACAAGCTCTGCTGCCAGAGATAGAGACAAGGACAGTTTGTTATAGTGTTAACTAGCTCTGCTGCTAGAGATAGAGACAGAGACAGTGTGTTATAGTGTTAACTAGCTCTGCTGCTAGAGACATGGACAGTGTGTTATAGTGTTAACTAGATCTGCTGCTGGAGACAGAGACAGTGTGTTATAGTGTTAACTAGCTCTGCTGCTAGAGATAGACAGTGCGTTATCGTTTTAACTAGCTTTGCTGCTGGAGACAGAGACAGTGTGTTATAGTGTTAACTAGCTCTGCTGCTAGAGATAGAGACAGAGACAGTGTGTTATAGTGTTAACTTGCTCTGCTGCTAGAGACAGAGACAGTGTGTTATAGTGTTAACAAGCTCTGCTGCCAGAGACAGTTTGTTATAGTGTTAACTAGCTCTGCTGCTAGAGATACAGAGACAGCATGTTGTAGTGTTGACAAGCTCTGCTGCTAGAGAAAGGGACACTGTGTTATAGTGTTAACTAGCTCTGCTGCCAGAGATAGAAACAGGGACAGTGTGTTATAGTGTTAACTAGCTCTGCTACTAGAGATGGAGATAGTGTGATATTGTGTTAACAAGCTCTGCTGCCAGAGATAGAGACAAGGACAGTGTGTTATAATGTTAACAAGCTCTGCTGCCAGAGACAGAGACAGAGACAATGTGTTATAGTGTTAACTAGCTCTGCTGCTAGTGATAGAGACAGTGTGTTATAGTGTTAACAAGCTCTGCTGCTAGAGACAGAGACAGTGTGTTATAGTGTTAACTAGCTCTGCTGCTAGAGACAGAGACAGAGACAGTGTGTTATAGTGTTAACTAGCTCTGCTGCTAGAGACAGAGACAGCGTGTTATAGTGTTAACTAGCTCTGCTGCTAGAGACAGGGACAGTGTGTTATAGTGTTGACAAGCTCTGCTGCCAGAGACAGTGTGTTATAGTGTTAACTAGCTCTGCTGCTAGAGATAGAGACAGTGTTTTATAGTGTTAACTAGCTCTGCTGCTAAAGACAGGGACAGTGTGTTATAGTATTAACTAGCTCTGCTTCTAGAGACAGTTTGTTATAGTGTTAACTAGCTCTGCTGCTAGAGAAAGGGACAGTGTGTTATAGTGTTAACTAGCTCTGCTGCTAGAGACAGTTTGTTATAGTGTTAACTAGCTCTGCTGCTAAAGACAGGGACAGTGTGTTATAGTGTTAACTAGCGCTGCTGCCAGAGATAGAGACAAGGACAGTGTGTTATAGTGTTAACTAGCTCTGCTGCCAGAGACAGTTTGTTATAGTGTTAACTGGCTCTGCTGCTAGAGATAGAGACAGTGCGTTATTATTTTAACTAGCTCCGCTGCTAGAGACAGAGACAGTGTGCTATAGTGTTAACTAGCTCTGCTGCTAGAGATAGAGACAGAGACAATGTGTTATAGTGTTAACTAGCTCTGCTGCTAGAGATAGAGACAGAGACAATGTGTTATAGTGTTAACTAGCTCTGCTGCTAGAGATAGAGACAGGGAAAGTGTGTTATAGTGTTAACTAGCTCTGCTGCTAGATACAGTTTGTTATAGTGTTAACTAGCTCTGCTACTAGAGATAGTGACAGTGCTTTATAGTGTTAACTAGCTCTGCTGCTA
The DNA here is from genome assembly GCF_901001165.1 of Salmo trutta. Classification (NCBI taxonomy): domain Eukaryota; kingdom Metazoa; phylum Chordata; class Actinopteri; order Salmoniformes; family Salmonidae; genus Salmo; species Salmo trutta. Next base: position 29,600,849 of record NC_042969.1, on the reverse strand, counting down.
GAGACAGTGTGTTATAGTGTTAACTAGCTCAGCTACTAGAGACAGAGACAGTGTGTCATAGTGTTAACTAGCTCTGCTGCTAGAGACAGGGACAGTGTGTTATAGTGTTAACTAGCTCTGCTGCCAGAGACAGAGACAGTGTGTTATAGTGTTAACAAGCTCTGCTGCTAGAGACAGAGACAGTGTGTTATAGTGTTAACAAGCTCTGCTGTCAGAGACAGTTTGTTATAGTGTTAACTTCTATGGGCTACGTGGGACGCTAGCGTCCCACCCACGGGACACACTATTCAACAGCCAGTGAAATATCAGAGCGCCAAATTCAAAAACAACAAAATGTCATAATTCAAATTTCTCAAACATACAACTATTTTACACCATTGTATAGATAAACATCTCATTAATCCAAGCCCGTTGTCCGATTTCAAAAAGGCTTTACGGCGAAAGCATAAAGTTAGATTATGTTAGGACAGTACATAGACAAAACATTACACACTCCTAGGATATTATGTTAGACAATACATGCATTTTTTGTTCTATCAAGTTCATATTTATATCCAAAAACAGCATTTTACATTATCGCGTGTTCAGAAAATATTTTGCCTCAAACTGCCGGTGAATCAGCACAACAAATTACAGAATTACTCATTATAAACCTTGATAAAATATTAAAATGTTATTCAAAGATTTATAGATTAACATCTCCTGAATGCAATCGCGTTGACAGATTTCAAAATAACTTTACTGGGAGAGCACACTTTGCAATAATTTGAGTACTGTGCTCAGAAAAAAACAGCAGGCAATTATAGACACCGGCCATCTTGGAGTCATCTAAACGCATAAATAGCATAAGAAATATTCACTTACCTTTAATAATCTTCATCAGAAGGCACTTCCATGAATCCCAGGTCCACAATAAATGTTGTTTTGTTCGATAAAGTTCATAATTTATGTCCAAATAACTCCATGTTGTTTGCACGTTCAGTAGGCTACTCAAAATGTAGGGCGCGCGAGGAAAAGTTCACGACGGAAAGTAAAAAAAGTACTATTTATGTTCGTTCAAACATGTCAAACGTTTTATAGCATCAATCTTTAGGGCCATTTTAAGTTCAAACTTCAATAATATTTGAACTGGACCCATGCATTGTCTTGAAAAACGTTTTAGAACACAGGTCCCTTCTAACGTGAATGCGCCCTATGAACTGAAGTGATTTTCTGGTCACCTGCTTACCAGTGTTCTCCTTTGGTCTGTGTTTACCGCAAAAGGCTCAAACAACTTTCTAAGACTGTTGACATCTAGTGGAAGCCTTAGGAAGTGCTAATTGAGTCCTAACTCACTGTGTGTCAGAAAGGCAAGGACTTGAGAACTACAGGAACCAGATTTTCATTTCCTGGTTGGATTTCTCTCAGGTTTTTGCCTGCCATATGAGTACTGTTATACTCAAAGACATCATTCAAACAGTTTTGGAAACTTTAGAGTGTTTTCTATCCAAATCTACTAATCATTTGCAAATATTTGACTCTGAGCCGGAGTATTAGGCCGTTTACTCTGGGCATGCTTTTCATCCAAAAGTTAAAATACTGCCCCCTATCCCCAACAGGTTAACTAGCTCTGCTGCTAGAGACAGGGACAGTGTGTTATAGTGTTAACTAGCTCTGCTGCTAGAGAAATGGACAGTGTGTTATAGTGTTAACTAGCTTTGCTGCTAGAGAAAGGGACAGTGTGTAATAGTGTTAACTAGCTCTGCTGCCAGAGACAGAGACAGTGTGTTATAGTGTTAACCTCTTGCGTATATCCTACCACTGGGGGCGCCACAGCGCATTTTGGAAAAACTTCGTTCCCATTTTCAACGGCCTACTAATCAAACTCAGAAGCCAGGACATGCATATACTTATTTTATATGGATAGAAAACACCCTAAAGTTTCTAAAACTGTTTGAATGGTGTCTTTGAGTATAACAGAACTCGTATGGCAGTCAAAACCCCGAGACCGATTGAACCAGGAAGTGGGATTCTGAATTGTGGACTCGACTTCACAGCCTTCCCTGTAATTCACAACGTGAAAAAATGATAATTGAGCACTTTCCAGTGCTTCCACTAGATGTCCCCAGTCTTTACAAAGTGTTTTGAGGCTTCTGCTGTCGAAACTCAGTGCAGGAGACGATGTGGCAATTGGTCACAGTAGGAGGGCCATCAGCATTGTGACGTCGGCGGCCGTGTCTGCCCCCACCTTTGGAAACGTTTTGAAACACAATGAAATCGTCCCACTCGAATCTGATTGGCTCTCTTGTTGAAACAGGCCCTGTAGATTAATGTTATACAACGTTTGACATGTTTGAACGAACCTACAGGAGGGAAAAAAGTCATTTTTCGTCAGCCAAGTCCCGCGCCCGTATCAACATTTGGATACAGCCTTCTGACGCGCTAACAACAGCAAGCTAATGGAACATAAAGGATGGACTTTTTCGACCGAAAATACATTTGTCGTGGACCTGGGATTCCTGGAAGTGCTTTCTGATGAAGACAACTAAAGGTGAGGGATTATTGGCAATATTATACAAGATCAGATGTGATGTGCGATTGTTCCAAGATGGCGACGAGCTAGGCTTTCTAGCTCATTTTCTGAGTATCGCATCCCCTTTTATCTCAAAGTGTGATTACCCTGTAAAGTTAATTTAAAATCTGCTATGACGGGTGTTTTCAAGAGATATTCATCTATAAATCTTAGATTCACAATATTAAAAAAAAAATCGTTTTCGAATAGTAATTTATAAAATTGTAGCACTGTTTCCCAAGACGCATTTTATGGGAAAATAGTTAGTCAACGTCAGGTGCCGATGTAAAATGCTGTTTTTATATAGAAATATGACCTTTATTGAACAAAAGATTGCATGCTGTGTGTAACACGATGTCCTAGGTGTGTCATCTAATGAAGTTTGTAAAAGGTTAGTGCTGCATTTAGCTGTTTTTTGGTTATATGTGATGCATGTGCTTGGTCGGAAAATTCATATGATGCTACTTTTACCATGTACTCCTCTAACATAATCTAATATTGTGCTTTTCCTGTAAAACATTTTTGAAATCGGACAACGAGGGTCGATTCAAGAGAGGTGTATCTATAAAACGATATGAGACAGTCCTATATTTGAAAAAATATATATATTGAATTTCGTTATGCTAATGTCGCTAGGAGTTTTTCGCTGGAAAATGATCCCGCTAACGGGATGAGAGTCTCAAGCTCTGCTGCTAGAGACAGAGACAGTGTGTTATAGTGTTAACAAGCTCTGCTGTCAGAGACAGTTTGTTATAGTGTTAACTAGCTCTGCTGCTAGAGAAAGGGACAGTGTGTAATAGTGTTAACTAGCTCTGCTGCTAGAGAAAGGGACAGTGTGTAATAGTGTTAATTAGCTCTGCTGCTAGAGACAGTTTGTTATAGTGTTAACTAGTTCTGCTGCTAGAGACAGAAACAGAGACAGTGTGTTATAGTGTTAACAAGCTCTGCTGCTAGAGATAGAGACAGTGTGTTATAGTGTTAACTAGCTCTGCTGCTAGAGACAGAGACAGAGACAGTGTGTTATAGTGTGAACTAGCTCTGCTGCTAGAGACAGAGACAGAGACCGTGTGTTATAGTTTTAACTAGCTCTGCTGCTAGAGAAAGGGACAGTGTGTTATAGTGTTAACTAGCTCTGCTGCTAGAAACAGAGACAGAGACAGTGTGTTATAGTGTTAACTAGCTCTGCTGCTAGAGAAAGGGACAGTGTGTTATAGTGTTAACTAGCTCTGCTGCTAGAGACAGAGACAGTGTGATATAGTGTTAACTAGCTCTGCTGCTAGAGAAAGGGACAGTGTGTTATAGTGTTAACTAGCTCTGCTACTAGAGACAGTTTGTTATATTGTTAACTAGCTCTGCTGCTAGAGATAGAGACAGAGACAGTGTGTTATAGTGTTAACTAGCTCTGCTGCTAGAGACAGAGACAGAGACAGTGTGTTATAGTGTTAACTAGCTCTGCTGCTAGAGACAGCGACAGTGTGTTATAGTGTTAACTAGCTCTGCAACTAGAGACAGAGTGTTTTAGTGTTAACTAGCTCTGCTGCCAGAGACAGAGACAGTGTGTTATAGTGTTAACTAGCTCTGCTGCTAGAGAAAGGGACAGTGTGTTATAGTGTTAACTAGCTCTGCTGCTAGAGACAGAGACAGTGTGATATAGTGTTAACTAGCTCTGCTGCTAGAGAAAGGGACAGTGTGTTATAGTGTTAACTAGCTCTGCTACTAGAGACAGTTTGTTATATTGTTAACTAGCTCTGCTGCTAGAGATAGAGACAGAGACAGTGTGTTATAGTGTTAACTAGCTCTGCTGCTAGAGACAGAGACAGAGACAGTGTGTTATAGTGTTAACTAGCTCTGCTGCTAGAGACAGCGACAGTGTGTTATAGTGTTAACTAGCTCTGCAACTAGAGACAGAGTGTTTTAGTGTTAACTAGCTCTGCTGCCAGAGACAGAGACAGAGACAGTGTGATATAGTGTTAACTAGCTCTGCTGTTAGAGATAGAGACAGTGCATTATCATTTTAACTAGCTCCGCTGCTAGAGACATAGACATTGTGTTTTAGTGTTAACTAGCTCTGCTGCTAGAGACAGAGACAGGAACAGTGTGTTATAGTGTTAACAAGCTTTGCTGCCAGAGACAGAGACAGTGTGTTATAGTGTTAACTAGCTCTGCTGCTAGAGATAGAGACAGAAACAGTGTGTTATAGTGTTAACAAGCTCTGCTGCCAGAAATAGAGACAGGGACAGTGTGTTATAGTGTTAACAAGCTCTGCTGCCAGAGACAGAGACAATGTGTTATAGTGTTAACTAGCTCTGCTGCTAGAGATAGAGACAGAAACAGTGTGTTATAGTGTTAACTAGCTCTGCTGCTAGAGACAGACAGTGTGTTATAGTATTAACTAGCTTTGCTGCTAGAGACAGTTTGTTATAGTGTTAACTAGCTCTGCTGCCAGAGATAGAGACAAGGACAGTGTGTTATAGTATTAACTAGCTCTGCTGCCAGAGACAGTGTGTTATAGTGTTAACTAGCTCTGCTGCTAGAGACAGTGTGTTATAGTGTTAACACGCTCTGATGCTAGAGACAGAGACAGTGTGTTATAGTGTTAACTAGCTCTGCTGCTAAAGACAGTGTGTTATAGTGTTAACTAGCTCAGCTACTAGAGACAGAGACAGTGTGTCATAGTGTTAACTAGCTCTGCTGCTAGAGACAGAGACAGTGTGTTATATTATTAACTAGCTCTGCTGCTAGAGACAGTTTGTTATAGTGTTAACTAGCTCTGCTGCTAGAGAACGGGACAGTGTGTTATAGTGTTAACTAGCTCTGCTACTAGAGACAGGGACAGTGTGTTATAGTGTTAACTAGCTCTGCTGCCAGAGACAGAGACAGTGTGTTATAGTGTTAACAAGCTCTGCTGCTAGAGACAGAGACAGTGTGTTATAGTGTTAACAAGCTCTGCTGCCAGAGACAGAGACAGGGACAGTGTGTTATAGTGTTAACAAGCTCTGCTGCTAGAGACAGAGACAGTGTGTTGTAGTGTTAACAAGCTCTGCTGCTAGAGACAGAGACAGTGTGTTATAGCGTTAACTAGCTCTGCTGCTAGAGACAGGAACAGTGTGTTATAGTGTTAACTAGCTCTGCTGCTAGAAACAGAGACAGAGACAGTGTGTTATAGTGTTAACTAGCTCTGCTGCTAGAGAACGGGACAGTGTGTTATAGTGTTAACTAGCTCTGCTGCTAGAGACAGTTTGTTATAGTGTTAACTAGCTCTGCTGCTAGAGAACGGGACAGTGTGTTATATTGTTAACTAGCTCTGCTGCTAGAGACAGAGACAGTGTGTTATAGTGTTAACTAGCTCTGCTGCTAGAGACAGGGACAGTGTGTTATATTGTTAACTAGCTCTGCTGCTAGAGATAGAGACAGAGACAGTGTGTTATAGTGTTAACTAGCTCTGCTGCTAGAGACAGGGACAGTGTGTTATAGTGTTAACTAGCTCTGCTGCTAGAGACAGAGACAGTGTGTTATAGTGTTAACTAGCTCTGCTGCCAGAGACAGGGACAGTGTGTTATAGTGATAACTAGCTCTGCTGCCAGAGACAGAGACAGAGACAGTGTGATTATAGTGTTAACTAGCTCTGCTGCTGCTGTCGCTAGTTTTAGCGTTCCTGATAGAGTAAAGGTTTGGAGAGAATAAGAAAAAGTGTAAGAGCTAAGTACTACTGTCTTTCAGTATGCCAATATGTATGTGTGTGTTTTCAGTGTGTCTCTCAGTGTGAGAGAGATGGAGAGAGAGAAAGAGAGGGAGACAGAGAAAAAGAGAGAGAGAAAGAAAGTGAGAGAGAGAGCTTGCAAGAGAGAGAGAGAGGGAGAGCGAGGGAGAGAGAGAGAAATTCAATCCCTTTTAGACATCTTCCTAGACAAAACATTTCACTGCAATAGATGCAGTAGAAAGCCTAAACAGTTTATTTGACTTTTTACCTTCCCTATTAAATACAACAATTTCAAGCAGACAACCTAAGAAAATTAACAAAAATGACCAATGGTTTGATGAAGAATGCAAAAACCTAAGAAATGGATTGAGAACCCTATCAAACCAAAAACATAGAGACCCAGAATATCAGAGCCTACATCTTCACTACCGTGAATCACTAAAACAATACAGAAATACACTGAGCATTGAATTGGACCGCAGAGTGAAGGGAAAGCAGCCAACAAGTGCTCAACATATGTGGGAACCCCTTCAAGACTGTTGGAAAAGCATTCCAGGTGAAGCTGGTTGAGAAAATGCCAAGAGTGTGCAAAGCTGTCATCAAGTCAGAGGGTGGCTACTTTGAAGAATCTCAACTTTTTTGGTTACTAGATGATTCCATATGTGTAATTTCAGTGTTTTGATGTTTTCGCTATTATTCTACAATGTAGAAAATAGTAAAAATAAAGAAAAACCCTTGAATGAGTAGGTGTCCAAACTTTTGACTGATACTGTATATTAGAGAAAACAAATTGAATGTTTAGATAAACTCCCATATCTTTCGGGTGAAATACCACTTTTGTTTATTATCTAGTTCACTCGCTTTGGCAATGTTAACATATGTTTCCCAAGCCAATAAAGCCCCTTAAATTGAATTGAATTGAGAGAGAGAGAGAGAGAGAGAGAGAGAGAGAGAGAGAGAGAGAGAGAGAGAGAGAGAGAGAGTGAGTGAAAGTCAGGTGATATATTGAGTTGACTGGTATAGAGTCTTGGAGCCTGTCATTAAAAACCCATTTAGGCTTGTTAGCAGTTTGACATCCACTTTAGACAAATTGAGTATGCAGACTGACTTGACGTACACACACACACGTACGCAAACAACTGCGCAAATGCCTTTCATAGACATACTGTGACTTTCATACTGTTAATGCTGCATGGTGTTTAAAACACTGCATATGAGTAGGCCTACATTGTCACATTACAGCTCCAGCCTATCCAGGCTTTAGATAGGGACATTTCTACAATCTAGCCCGGAATGGCCCCGAGGAGCTGAAACAGTGACCTGATTTAAACCACATGAACAGGAAGGAAGTGAAACTGTGAGTGGCAGGCTGCCCCGTCATTACTCCCAAAAATTGTGGAAATTAACTGTTAATAATAATGAATGGTTCTGGAAAGGAATGTAACTATTGTTCCAGTTGCATTGTGTTCTATTCTTACCAGGACCTATTTCAGTGTGAGGAGATGAAAACATGTTACCAGGACCTATTTCAGTGTGAGGAGAGGAAGACATGTTACCAGGACCTATTTCAGTGTGAGGAGAGGAAGACATGTAACCAGGACCTATTTCAGTGTGAGGAGAGGAAAACATGTTACCAGGACCTATTTCAGTGTGAGGAGAGGAACACATGTTACCAGGACCTATTTCAGTGTGAGGAGATGAAAACATGTAACCAGGACCTATTTCAGTGTGAGGAGATGAAAACATGTTACCAGGACCTATTTCAGTGTGAGGAGAGGAAAACATGTTACCAGGACCTATTTCAGTGTGAGGAGAGGAAGACATGTTACCAGGACCTATTTCAGTGTGAGGAGATGAAAACATGTTACCAGGACCTATTTCAGTGTGAGGAGAGGAAAACATGTTACCAGGACCTATTTCAGTGTGAGGAGATGAAAACATGTAACCAGGACCTATTTCAGTGTGAGGAGATGAAAACATGTTACCAGGACCTATTTCAGTGTGAGGAGAGGAAGACATGTTACCAGGACCTATTTCAGTGTGAGGAGATGAAAACATGTTACCAGGACCTATTTCAGTGTGAGGAGAGGAAAACATGTTACCAGGACCTATTTCAGTGTGAGGAGAGGAACACATGTTACCAGGACCTATTTTAGTGTGAGGAGAGGAAGACATGTTACCAGGACCTATTTCAGTGTGAGGAGATGAAAACATGTTACCAGGACCTATTTCAGTGTGAGGAGAGGAAGACATGTTACCAGGACCTATTTTAGTGTGAGGAGGGGAAAACATGTTACCAGGACCTATTTCAGTGTGAGGAGAGGAAAACATGTTACCAGGACCTATTTCAGTGTGAGGAGAGGAACACATGTTACCAGGACCTATTTCAGTGTGAGGAGAGGAACACATGTTACCAGGACCTATTTCAGTGTGAGGAGAGGAACACATGTTACCAGGACCTATTTCAGTGTGAGGAGAGGAACACATGTTACCAGGAAGTGGAGTGAGAATGAACGATAGAAGAGACATACATGGCGAGAGAATTGGAAGAGGAGGGAGAACGGAGACGGAGAGGGAAGGAGAGCATATGAAAAAAAGTTTGGGAGGAGATATGAGAGGTGGGAGTTATGAGAGAGAGTGGACGTTGGACAGTACAGAAAATAAGATAGGCAAAGATGAAAGGATGAACAGAGGAGAAAGAAAGAAGAGGGAGGGAGGAGAGGAAGAAAGCAAATCTTAATCCTTGCTCTCCATGTTGAGAACCCAGCGCGTGGGCGGTGTGGGGATGAGAAGAAAGGGGAAGGAGAGAAGAGAAGGGAAGAGGAGAGAGGGAGGGAGGCAAGAGGGAGAGATGAAACCCTAGGCCCTCGTTGGTGGTTTAGAGCATGTGGCCATGTTCTCTCTGTTTTTCGGTACATCAACTGATAACCACTTCAAAGTGAGAGGATTGAGGGAGAGAGAGATAGGAGAGAGAAAGAGAGAGCGGGAAAGAGAGAGGGAGATAAGAGAAAAAAGCAAAGGGGTGAGAGGGAGATAGCATGGTGTAGGGATGGTGGGAGAGAGAGAGAATGGTGTAGGGAGGGTGAGAGGGAGAGAGAATGGTGTAGGGAGGGTGGGAGAGAGAGAGAATGGTGTAGGGAGGGTGAGAGGGAGAGAGAATGGTGTAGGGAGGGTGGGAGAGAGAGAGAATGGTGTAGGGAGGGTGAGAGGGAGAGAGAATGGTGTAGGGATGGTGGGAGAGAGAGAGAATGGTGTAGGGAGGGTGGGAGAGAGAGAGAATGGTGTAGGGAGGGTGAGAGGGAGAGAGAATGGTGTAGGGATGGTGGGAGAGAGAGAGAATGGTGTAGGGAGGGTGGGAGAGAGAGAGAATGGTGTAGGGAGGGTGGGAGAGAGAGAGAATGGTGTAGGGAGGGTGAGAGGGAGAGAGAATGGTGTAGGGAGGGTGAGAGGGAGAGAGAATGGTGTAGGGAGGGTGGGAGAGAGAATGGTGTAGGGATGGTGAGAGGGAGAGAGAATGGTGTAGGGATGGTGGGAGAGAGAGAGAATGGTGTAGGGAGGGTGGGAGAGAGAGAGAATGGTGTAGGGAGGGTGAGAGAGAGAGAGGGAGATAGAATGGTGTAGGGAGGGTGGGAGAGAGAGAGAATGGTGTAGGGAGGGTGGGAGAGAGAGAGGGAGATAGAATGGTGTAGGGAGGGTGGGAGAGAGAGAGAATGGTGTAGGGAGGGTGGGAGAGAGAGAGAATGGTGTAGGGAGGGTGAGAGAGAGAGAGGGAGATAGAATGGTGTAGGGAGGGTGGGAGAGAGAGAGAATGGTGTAGGGAGGGTGGGAGAGAGAGAGAATGGTGTAGGGAGGGTGGGAGAGAGAGAGAATGGTGTAGGGAGGGTGGGAGAGAGAGAGAATGGTGTAGGGAGGGTGAGAGAGAGAGAGGGAGATAGAATGGTGTAGGGAGGGTGGGAGAGAGAGAGAATGGTGTAGGGAGGGTGGGAGAGAGAGAGGGAGATAGAATGGTGTAGGGAGGGTGGGAGAGAGAGAGGGGGAGATAGGATGGTGTAGGGAGGGTGGGAGAGAGAGGGAGATTGAATGGTGTAGGGAGGGTGGGAGAGAGAGAGGGAGGGAGAGAGAGAGAGAGAGAGAGAGAGAGAGAAAGGGAGAATAAACAAGGGTGTTTCTGCTGAGTGCAAACTACTGTGTGGGTGTGATGTGCCCTCCGGTTCAGTCTCAGTCTCAGAGCTGAGAGTCGCTCACTTAATACTTTGTCAAATCCTGTCTCAGCTGTGAAGGCACAAGCTATGTATTTAAATTTAACACTGGCTATGGCATAGGCCACACACACACACACACACACACACACACACACACACACACACACAGGGCTGGGTAGGTAGAATATAATAATTCGTTACAGTGTGACTGTCCTTGTCTATCAGTGTTTTATTACTTGTCAAGTTTTGTGTTTTTGTGGACCCCAGAGAAAGTATCTTCTTCTTCTGCAAAAGGGGGTGGGTGGGGATGTAAACCAACAGACAGCCACTGGACACACCAGATCATACGACGTGGAGAATTGGCTGATATTTGGTAGATACGTACGTTGATCAATAAAATTCCAACTTCTTTTCACTAAAAAGAAAACAGCCAAAAGTGTGTTGAATTCCCAATGTGTTATCACTATGCTTTCAACCATCTAAAAGCACAACCAACTTTGAATGGAAATGAATGTCTGATTTATGGTTTTGTTGTCACGTAAATGTGTTATCACTCCACTTTCAACCATGTAATAGTACACAAAGTTCAAATGGGAATACGATGTCAGATGTTTAGCTTATTTATAGAACAACTGTGCCTCATTTAATAGCACAACCAAATGATCTGGATTACAGTTGGTTGAGATTACGTTGAAATACATGGTGCGAATGATCAATGCCGTTTAAGATTCTGTCCAGATTATTATAGCAATTGTGAAGATTTCCACAGACCTGCGACCCTGAACATTCATACTTTCTATGATTACATAAGAAATGTATATTTAGAGTAACCTTAACATTTGGAAATGAATGTTTTACTCATTTTATGGTTGAATAAATACTTTTACATTACTTTGTAAGATAGCCTTAACATTAAACTATTGACCGTCTTACAAAAGTTATATTGAATTGTGTTTGGTTGACAATAAATATTTAAAGGAGATGTATCTACTACTTGGATAGTTATATCTGAGCCATTGGCTTAATCCTATTGTTTAACTTTTATTTTTGGTTGAAATGTAGAAGTGAATCATATAATTTGTTATCTTTTCGACAAGTTAATTGGCTATTTATCATATTGAAAAAGTGATATTGAATTGTGTTTGCTTCAACGCAACCAAACATCAACATTTGAAGGAGATGTACAGTGCCAACAGAAAGTATTCATACCCCTTGAGTTATTCCACATTTTGCTGTGTTAAAGCCTGAATTCAAAATGGATTCAATTCATGTTTTAGTCTCAAATTGGTTATTGATCATTGCTAGACAACCATTTTCAGGTTTCACCATAGATTTTAAGTACATTTAAGTCAAACTGTAACTTGGCCACTCAGGAACATTCACTGTCTTCTTGGTAAGCAACTCCAGTGTAGAGTTAGCCTTGTGTTTTAGGTTATTGTCCTGCTGAAAGGTGAACTCATCTCCCAGCGTCTGGTGGAATGCAGACTGAATCAGGTTTTCCTCTAGGATTTTGCATGTGCTTAGTTCCATTCTGTTTCTTTTTTATCCTGAAAACTCCCCAGTCCTTAACGATTACAAGTATACCCATAACATGATGCAGCTACCACTATGATTGAAAATATGGAGAGTGATAATGTGTTATATTGGATTTGCCCCAAACATAACGCTTTGCATTCAGGACAAAATTGTAATTGATTGTCACATTTTTTTGCAGTAGTACCTTAGTGCCTTGTTGCAAACAGGATGCATCTTTTGGAATACTTTTTATTCTGTACAGGGTTCCTTCTTTTCACTCTGTCAATTAGGTTAGTATTGTGGAGTAACTAAAATGTTGTCTTTGTAATGACTGGGTGTATTGATACACTATCCAAAGTCTAATTAATAACTTCACCATGCTCAAAGGGATATTCAGTGTCTGCTTTTTTTATTTTTACCCATCTACCAATAGGTGCCTTGTTTGGCGAGGCGTTAGATATCCTCCCTGGTCTTTGCGGTAGAATCTGTGTTTGAAATTCACTGCCTGACTAAGGGACCTTACATATAATTGTATGTGTGGAGTACAGATATGAAGTAGTCATTGGTAAATTAAATGTTAAAACCCTCAAAATAACAGTAGATGTCTTTTTTCAAATTCAATGTATTTTCCACGTAGATTCCATGTCACAATACGTTGACAAGTTACATAGAAACAACGTTGGTTTAACCAGTTTGTGCCCAGTTGGTAGTTAAGTATCCAAAACAGTAATTAGTAAGCTAACTTTTGGATTACCCAAACGCAGTAATGAAATCTGATTACTTTTGGTTACTTTTGGTGCGTCATCATAGTGGTCTCATAGTGGAACAAACTTAAACGTGCCTTTTTTCAATGCTGAATTGAATGTCATTGAGAAAACAGAGACATTCTTTCTGAATTTAAAATTAATCCAATAAGTAATGGTCTAGTTTTTCAAAGTATCTGTAATCTGATTAAAATATTTTAGTTGGTAACGTAACTGATTACAGTTACATGTTTTTTTTTTACATGTAATCTGTTATCCCCCAAACCTGCACAAACAACTCCTTCTCTCGCTCTCTCACCTAGCATGCCCCGCCCTAGGCCCTCTCCTCTCCCAGTGTGTAGTAGGGATAGTTTATCACAGGCACCAGAGGTATTCTGAGCTCTTTTCTGTTCCCTTCTGACACCACTAATGAGGAGCTTTATACTCCCTCCCTCTCTCCCTCCCTCCCTCCCTCCCTCCCTCCCTCCCTCTCTCTCTCCCTCCCTCCCTCTCTCCCTCTCTCCCTCCCTCCCTCCCTCTCTCTCTCCCTCCCTCCCTCCCTCCCTCCATCCCTCCATCCATCCATCCACCCTAGGGATAGTGGTTAAGGCCTGTGTAAGCTCTCCTACCTCTCTCTCTTTCTTTCTCCCTCTACTCTGTCTCTTTCAAGTGAATTCAATTCAAAAGGTCTTCATTGGCATGGGAAACATATGTTACCGTTCTATCTCTCTCTGTCTCTCCTACTCTTGCACAGATGTGGTACTGGTGGTCCAGTCACACATCGGGTGTGTACATTGTTCATGTATGTGAGTGCTTGCATGTGTATGTGTGCTTCTCCATTTCTCCCTCCCTCTTTCTATCTCTGTTTCTACATCTCTCCCTCTTTCCATCCATCCTGTCATCCTCTGTGTGGCCTTCTGTAGATTGTTTAATTACTGTCTGGTAGAGGAGAAGAGAAGCCCAGGCTGATCTGGTCTGTTCTGCTGTTAGAGCCACACATTGATAGATGTGACATTTACAATCTCTCTCATTAATCAGAGAGCTGCCAGAACAGTCAACAGGGTCAGCTGCAGAGTAAACATACATTAACTATACACACACGTACACACACACACGTATACACACACACACACACGTACACACACACACACACACACACACGTATACACACACGTATACACACACAAACACACACACACACACACACACACACACACACACACTCACACTCACACACACACACACACACAGCCACACTAAACACACATTAACCACACTCTCATATTTATATCCGCACTACAGTACGCCGTCTTTCTGAGTAAAGACATTTTATTTTGGATTAAAAGCTCTGAAGTCAGCATCTTGTCTGTCTGTCTGTCTGTCTGCGTGTGTGTGTGTGTGTAGCCACCTGAGGGAGAGTAGAATACTGTGGCTACAGGTATAGGCATGTAGAGACTGAACACAACTGAGCCCCTGGGGGTATCCCTGTGGATACTGTCAATTGAACGTGGGGCTTTGGCAGACTGAAGGAACCTCCACACTAATATAGACTACTATGGAGAACTAGAGAAGTGGAGGAAAGAACAGGAAGCAAAGGATGAAATGAAAAGAGTGAGAGGAAGAGAAGCGAGAGGAGGAGGGTAGCGGGGGAGGAGGGAGGGAGAGGAAAGAGAAGAAGAGGAGCGAGAGAAGGAGGGTAGCGGGGGAGGAGGGAGGGAGAGGAAAGAGAAGAAGAGGAGCGAGAGAAGAAGGGTAGCGGGGGAGGAGGGAGGGAGAGGAAAGAGAAGAAGAGGAGCGAGAGGAGAAGGGTAGCGGGGGAGGAGGGAGGGAGAGGAAAGAGAAGAAGAGGAGCGAGAGGAGGAGGGTAGCGGGGGAGGAGGGAGGGAGAGGAAAGAGAAGAAGAGGAGCGAGAGGAGGAGGGTAGCGGGGGAGGAGGGAGGGAGAGGAAAGAGAGGAAGAGGAGCGAGAGGAGGAGGGTAGCGGGGGAGGAGGGAGGGAGAGGAAAGAGAAGAAGAGGAGCGAGAGGAGGAGGGTAGCGGGGGAGGAGGGAGGGAGAGGAAAGAGAGGAAGAGGAGCGAGAGGAGGAGGGTAGCGGGGGAGGAGGGAGGGAGAGGAAAGAGAAGAAGAGGAGCGAGAGGAGAAGGGTAGCGGGGGAGGAAGGAGGGAGAGGAAAGAGAGGAAGAGGAGCGAGAGGAGGAGGGTAGCGGGGGAGGAGGGAGGGAGAGGAAAGAGAAGAAGAGGAGCGAGAGGAGGAGGGTAGCGGGGGAGGAGGGAGGGAGAGGAAAGAGAAGAAGAGGAGCGAGAGGAGGAAGGTAGCGGGGGAGGAGGGAGGGAGAGGAAAGAGAAGAAGAGGAGCGAGAGGAGGAGGGTAGCGGGGGAGGAGGGAGGGAGAGGAAAGAGAGGAAGAGGAGCGAGAGGAGGAGGGTAGCGGGGGAGGAGGGAGGGAGAGGAAAGAGAAGAAGAGGAGCGAGAGGAGGAGGGTAGCGGGGGAGGAGGGAGGGAGAGGAAAGAGAAGAAGAGGAGCGAGAGAAGAAGGGTAGCGGGGGAGGAGGGACAGAGAGGAAAGAGAAGAAGAGGAGCGAGAGGAGGAAGGTAGCGGGGGAGGAGGGAGGGAGAGGAAAGAGAAGAAGAGGAGCGAGAGGAGGAGGGTAGCGGGGGAGGAGGGAGGGAGAGGAAAGAGAAGAAGAGGAGCGAGAGGAGGAGGGTAGCGGGGGAGGAGGGAGGGAGAGGAAAGAGAAGAAGAGGAGCGAGAGGAGAAGGGTAGCGGGGGAGGAGGGAGGGAGAGGAAAGAGAAGAAGAGGAGCGAGAGGAGGAGGGTAGCGGGGGAGGAGGGACAGAGAGGAAAGAGAAGAAGAGGAGCGAGAGGAGGAAGGTAGCGGGGGAGGAGGGAGGGAGAGGAAAGAGAAGAAGAGGAGCGAGAGGAGGAGGGTAGCGGGGGAGGAGGGAGGGAGAGGAAAGAGAAGAAGAGGAGCGAGAGGAGGAGGGTAGCGGGGGAGGAGGGAGGGAGAGGAAAGAGAAGAAGAGGAGCGAGAGGAGAAGGGTAGCGGGGGAGGAGGGAGGGAGAGGAAAGAGAAGAAGAGGAGCGAGAGGAGAAGGGTAGTGCGTGCAAGAGAGGGAGGAGAGAATGAGAGGAAAGAGAGGAAGAGAAGTGAGAGCCTGACGTGGAGAACATTTAAATACGAAGAGGTGTGAGGAAGATGTAGAGAAGGAGTTAAACTAGAGAAGGAGAGATTGGATCTCCGCCTCTCACCGGGCCAGTCAATGGGTTTGATGAGCAGTGACAACCAGTACCCATTCAGCCAATGTTCAGCTGAAAGGGACTCACACCCATCAGTCTCATGCCTACCCACTGATAAAAGCACAGACAGATCCATTTTGTGCAACTGTGAGAACAAGGAAGATCAGTTCTAGTCATGTGTACTGTAGAAAGTTAACAGCAACAGGAAATAGAGAGCAGTGTGGTCTTTTCTTTTGGTGTAAAAATAACATCATTATATTATCATCAAAGCTAATATTTTGCAGGCTCATGAATAACTAATAGTCTAAAGGTCAGCTGAAATATCAAAACTCGCCTCTAGCCGCATGGTTGTATACCCCATATATATATATATATATATATATATATCTATATATACACACATATATAACGTTCTATTGGTTGAAAGAATTGTATATAATAATTTCAATTGAAAACCTTAAGTTTTGAATATATATTGTATCCCCCATATATATATATATATATATATATGGGGGATACAACCGTCCCAGCTTATGCGGCTAGAGGCGAGTTTTGATAGAATTGTATATAATAATTTCAAGTGAAAACCTTAAGTTTTGAATCCGGCGTTGTTCTGTGTATCAATTCATAAACCTTGTGCCATGGAATCGGTACATCAAAAATCTCTTCTCAACTATTTTGCAATCTATATGGCACAGCGGTACATTTTTTGGTCCTTCAATAAAACTGAGGAAATTAACTAGTCTGCTGTTAATGGTAATGCAGAGGATTTTCCCAAGGTTGCTGTTGACACATATCCCACGGTAGTTAATGGGGTCAAATTTGTGTCCACTTTTGTGGATTGGGGTGATCAGTCCTTGGTTCCAAATATTGGGGAAGATGCCAGAGCTAATCATGATGTTAAAGAGTTTAAGTATAGCCAATTGGAATTTGTGGTCTGTATATTTAATCATTTTATTTAGGATACCATCAACACCACAGGCCTTTTTGGGTTTTTGGGTTTGTATTTTGTCCTGTAGTTCATTCAACGTATAATTGGAGGATCCAGTGGGTTCTGGAAGTATTTAATAGTTTATTCTAAGATTTGTATTTGATCATGATCATAATTTTCATAGGTTGTCTGCTTGACATTTTTAGATTTGATAAGGAAGTTGAGAGGTCAAATATACTGTTTAGGTGCTCTACTGCCAAAATTACACATTCACTTTTACAATGAAACGTTTTGTCCAGGGAGTTGTCTAGAAGGGATTGAATTTGTTGTTGCCTAATTGTTTTTTGGTAGGTTTCTACACCACTTTCCTTCCATCTATAGCAGTGGTCACCAACCGGTCGATCTCCAAGGATTTCTAGTCGATCGCGAAACATTTCTGTAAAAAACCCAATGATAAAGCCTTGCGGTCCTATTTATTTTTTTATTCTCGGACTGTTGGTGGTAGGTGCAGCCAATTCAGCTGCCCTGCGCGCTGGGTAGGCACACTGTTGCCATTTCATGTGTCTGAAGGTACAACCTCTGCCTTCCCGGTGGGCCTGGAGAGGAAATCAACTGCACTATGCTACCGCAGGCCAATCAGATTGCTCAGATGACCGAGTCTGCAGTAACGTAGGGGCATAAAAGAAAGAAAGCTACGACAAAGTTGATACTGTAAGAATTGAAAATGTTTAAAACCAGACTAGAGACCGTCAACAAATACAGTAAAGTTGATACTGTAAGAATTGAAAATGTTTAAAACCAGACTAGAGACCGTCAACAAATACAGTAAAGTTGATACTGTAAGAATTGAAAATGTTTAAAACCAGACTAGAGACCGTCAACAAATACAGTAAAGTTGATACTGTAAGAATTGAAAATGTTTAAAACCAGACTAGAGACCGTCAACAAATACAGTAAAGTTGATACTGTAAGAATTGAAAATGTTTAAAACCAGACTAGAGACCGTCAACAAATACAGTAAAGTTGATACTGTAAGAATTGAAAATGTTTAAAACCAGACTAGAGACCGTCAACAAATACAGTAAAGTTGATACTGTAAGAATTGAAAATGTTTAAAACCAGACTAGAGACCGTCAACAAATACAGTAAAGTTGATACTGTAAGAATTGAAAACGTTTAAAACCAGACTAGAGACCGTCAACAAATACAGTAAAGTTGATACTGTAAGAATTGAAAATGTTTAAAACCAGACTAGAGACCGTCAACAAATACAGTAAAGTTGATACTGTAAGAATTGAAAACGTTTAAAACCAGACTAGAGACCGTCAACAAATACAGTAAAGTTGATACTGTAAGAATTGAAAATGTTTAAAACCAGACTAGAGACCGTCAACAAATACAGTAAAGTTGATACTGTAAGAATTGAAAACGTTTAAAACCAGACTAGAGACCGTCAACAAATACAGTAAAGTTGATACTGTAAGAATTGAAAATGTTTAAAACCAGACTAGAGACCGTCAACAAATACAGTAAAGTTGATACTGTAAGAATTGAAAATGTTTAAAACCAGACTAGAGAGAGACCGTCAACAAATACAGTAAAGTTGATACTGTAAGAATTGAAAATGTTTAAAACCAGACTAGAGAGAGACCGTCAACAAATACAGTAAAGTTGATACTGTAAGAATTGAAAATGTTTAAAACCAGACTAGAGAGAGACCGTCAACAAATACAGTAAAGTTGATACTGTAAGAATTGAAAACGTTTAAAACCAGACTAGAGAGAGACCGTCAACAAATACAGTAAAGTTGATACTGTAAGAATTGAAAACGTTTAAAACCAGACTAGAGAGAGAAAGTCAACAAATACAGTAAAGTTGATACTGTAAGAATTGAAAATGTTTAAAACCAGACTAGAGACCGTCAACAAATACAGTAAAGTTGATACTGTAAGAATTGAAAATGTTTAAAACCAGACTAGAGAGAGACCGTCAACAAATACAGTAAAGTTGATACTGTAAGAATTGAAAACGTTTAAAACCAGACTAGAGAGAGACCGTCAACAAATACAGTAAAGTTGATACTGTAAGAATTGAAAATGTTTAAAACCAGACTAGAGACCGTCAACAAATACAGTAAAGTTAATACTGTAAGAATTGAAAATGTTTAAAACCAGACTAGAGAGAGACCGTCAACAAATACAGTAAAGTTGATACTGTAAGAATTGAAAATGTTTAAAACCAGACTAGAGACCGTCAACAAATACAGTAAAGTTGATACTGTAAGAATTGAAAACGTTTAAAACCAGACTAGAGAGAGACCGTCAACAAATACAGTAAAGTTGATACTGTAAGAATTGAAAACGTTTAAAACCAGACTAGAGACCGTCAACAAATACAGTAAAGTTGATACTGTAAGAATTGAAAACGTTTAAAACCACGACTAGAGACCGTCAACAAATACAGTAAAGTTGATACTGTAAGAATTGAAAACGTTTAAAACCAGACTAGAGACCGTCAACAAATACAGTAAAGTTGATACTGTAAGAATTGAAAACGTTTAAAACCACGACTAGAGACCGTCAACAAATACAGTAAAGTTGATACTGTAAGAATTGAAAACGTTTAAAACCACGACTAGAGAGAGACTGTCAACGAATACAGTAAAGTTGATACTGTAAGAATTGAAAACGTTTAAAACCACGACTAGAGACCGTCAACAAATACAGTAAAGTTGATACTGTAAGAATTGAAAACGTTTAAAACCACGATTAGAGACCGTCAACAAATACAGTAAAGTTGATACTGTAAGAATTGAAAACGTTTAAAACCACGACTAGAGACCGTCAACAAATACAGTAAAGTTGATACTGTAAGAATTGAAAAAGTTTAAAACCACGACTAGAGAGAGACTGTCAACAAATACAGTAAAGAGCTTCTGTTTTTATGAGGTCTGCCTTTATGTTTAAGGTCTTACTCAGCACTGTCAACACTTTGTATTAAACACTTTGTATTCAACACTTTTATAAACCACAAAATGCGCGTTCTTCCTATTTCCACTCAGCGCTACAACAAGCAGTGCAGCAGTAATGAATGAGTAGGAAAGTGTTTATATAGGCTTGCGTTGTTATTATTAACGGCTTGGGTTTTTTTAATAGGTATATTTCACTTTCTCTGTTCATAGAAGTAACAACATGAATTTGTGAATGAGGCAGAAATAATGTGGTGCGACTCGAGTTTCGCCATCAGCTGGAAGACGGTGTCCCTTTTTGGTCAGTGTCAGTGGAGGAAAGGGAGAGCGGAGGGATGCTGAGAGACTGACCCTGAGTCTGCTGCTCTCTCACTCTGCTGAGACTGACCCTCAGTCTGCTGCTCTCTCCCTCTGTTGAGACTGACCCTCAGTCTGCTGCTCTCTCCCTCTGCTGAGACTGACCCTCAGTCTGCTGCTCTCTCCCTCTGCTGAGACTGACCCTCAGTCTGCTGCTCTCTCCCTCTGCTGAGACTGACCCTCAGTCTGCTGCTCTCTCCCTCTGTTGAGACTGACCCTCAGTCTGCTGCTCTCTCCCTCTGCTGAGACTGACCCTCAGTCTGCTGCTCTCTCCCTCTGCTGAGACTGACCCTCAGTCTGCAGCTCTCTCCCTCTGCTGAGACTGACCCTCAGTCTGCTGCTCACTCACTCTGCTGAGACTGACCCTCAGTCTGCTGCTCTCTCCCTCTGTTGAGACTAACCATCAGTCTGCTGCTCTCTCCCTCTGCTGAGACTGACCCTCAGTCTGCTGCTCTCTCCCTCTGCTGAGACTGACCCTCAGTCTGCTGCTCTCTCCCTCTGCTGAGACTGACCATCAGTCTGCTGCTCTCTCCCTCTGCTGAGACTGACCATCAGTCTGCTGCTCTCTCCCTCTGCTGAGACTGACCATCAGTCTGCTGCTCTCTCCCTCCACTGAGACTGACCATCAGATGCAGGCACCATCAGCCCAGTAAAATAAAAAGCTAATTATTTAAATGTATGCTCACTCAGCTGTGCCTCACAAGTAATACAACAGTGGATCTATTACCGGTGTGATCATATGGCCCACCTCAAAGTTTGAAATATAATTTAAAAAAATATCCCCAACAACAATTCATTGGCAGGTAAATTAAAGCAAAGCCAGTGTGTTGATAATGTATTGAGCCTATAGCTTACTGCACAAACCTCATTGCTACAGAACTGTTTTTAATTGGTTCATGTTGCATTGGCTTACATTTTTTAAGTCATGTAAATAAAAAATCAGAGCGGTAGATCTCGGCATGCATTTTAGCATGATCTATAGCATTTCTTAATATTATGTAGTTCTCTCTCTCTCTCTCTCTCTATCTCTCTTTTGGTGCAGCAACACTGTTGGGCTCCAGAGGTCACACTACCCACGATGCATCTGTGGCTCTGGGGACGGAGAGACTTGATAGGCTGAGGGGGAGGAGGTATCGACCAGTCAAATCAACCAGTGGTCTACTGTGTTCCTGTTCGTTCTCTCGCCCTCACTCTCTTTCTCCCCATACTCTCTCTCCCTCTCGTTGCCTATAAGGCAAGGAAAACAGAGCTTAGTGCAGATCGATTCCATCTCTTCTATTCTGTAGTCTTTCTCTCCCTCCCTTCCTCTCGCTCTCCTCCCTCCATGTCTCTCCGTCTGAGCTAGGGAAACAGAGCTTAGTGCAGATCAATGCTCCCTTTTCTCTGTCTGTCTCTATCGTCCTACCAGTTTCTGTCTCTTCCCAGTCTCTGTCTCTTCCCAGTCTCTTTCCAGTCTCTGTCTCTTCCAAGTCTCTTCCCAGTCTCTGTCTCTTCCCAGTCTGACTCATTCTCTCCCTCCCTATCACCCTCCCGCTCTCCCTACTTCCCTCCTGAGCAAGGCAGTTAACCCACTGTTCCCCAGGGCGCCAAAGACGTGGTTGTCGATTAAGGCAGCCCCCCGCACCTCTCTGATTCAGAGGGGTTGGGTTAAATGCGGAAGACTCGTTTCAGCTGAATGCATTCAGTTGTACAACTGACTAGGTATCTCCCTTTCCTCCCTATCTCTCTGTCAGAGCTAGGGAAACAGTATTTAGTACAGATCAATGGTATAGACTCAGATGGTATAGACTCAGATGGTATAGACTCAGATGGTATAGACTCAGATGGTAAAGACTCAGATGGTAAAGACTCAGATGGTAAAGACTCAGATGGTAAAGACTCAGATGGTCTAGACTCAGATGGTAAAGACTCAGATGGTAAAGACTCAGATGGTCTAGACTCAGATGGTCTAGACTCAGATGGTCTAGACTCAGATGGTCTAGACTCAGATGGTCTAGACTCAGATGGTCTAGACTCAGATGGTCTAGACTCAGAGTCCCTTTGTCTCTTGCTGTCTCTATATCTCCCCCAGTTTCTTTCCAGTCTCTCTCTCTCTCTCTCTCTCTCTCTCTCTCTCTCTCTCTCTCTCATCTCTGTCTCTCTGTCTCTCTCCCTTCTTCCCTCCCTCTCTGTTTCTCTGTCTGAGGTAGGGAACCAGAGATTCAACATCTAGTTATACCATAGCAGCACTAACACAATCAGTGAGGATGTGTCTAAAAACAGACATGTTCCTTCCTCTTCCTCTTCGTCTAGGTTCTAGGTTGTAGGTATACAAATATGTTCACTTCACAACTTGGGGAGACATGAGACCTTGTATGTGAGGTGAAAGTGGAGTTAGGAGCTAAGACACTTCTGGTCAGTTAGTTCAACTCTATGGGCAGATATACAGTCAAGCTACCAAATATACTACAAACTACTTCCCTATGCATGTTCAGGACATGGGGAGTAACCATAGCCGTCCACGGAGGCCCTGTCCAGACACCCACCTTGCCTGTTGTACTCATCCGCCTTGTGGTGCACCAGATCAGCCACAGTGCAGCCTCCGTAGACCAGCCTCTGGTCGTGGTGGTCAAAGGCCTTGAGCGTCTCACTGGAGCTGTAGGACTTCTGGGTGGGCACGCGGCACTCCTCTGTGTCCAGGGAAGATGCGGTGTTCTGGGGGTCTTTACCACACCGAGCCCTGGTCAGGGAGCGCTGCTTCTGCTGCCCCCGACGGTCCTTTAGATCCATGCCGGGAGAGGGGTTAGGAAGATAGAGGGACAGGGATGTGGACCAGGGACGAGGGAGGTTTGGAGGCCTCCTAGAGTGTTGTGGCAGTCAGACTTGTCTTCAGTCACCTAGAGGAAATGAGAGAAGGGGAGAAAAATGTCAGATTTAATGAAAGAGAGAGGTATTACCATTATATGAGCCATCTAAGTACTACCGGTAAAATACAATTTGGGAAGTAGAAACTAGATATTTTGGGAGATAGGAAAATGTCTCTATTAACCTGTCTGGGCTAGGGGGCAGTATTTTCACGGCCGGATGAAAAACGTACCCAATTTAAACAGGTTACTACTCTGGCCCAGAATATTCTGGCCCAGAATATGCATATTATTAGTAGATTTGGATAGAAAACACTCTGAAGTTTCTAAAACTGTTTGAATGGTGTCTGTGAGTATAACAGAACTCATATGGCAGGCAAAAACCTGAGAAAATTCCAAGCAGGAAGTGGAAAGTCTGAGAATTGTAGTTCTACTTTTGATTCTCTATCGAAACTAAAGTGTCTGTGGGGGACGTTGCACTCCCTAAGGCTTCCATTGGCTGTCTAAAGCCTTCAGAAAGTGGTTTGAGCATTTTCCTGTCACTGGGCAGATAATAGGAGCTCAGTTACTGAGTGGTCTGCCTGGCAACAAAGGGATTGGATATGCTCGGTCCAGCGAGCGCGCTCCTCCTTATTTTTCTTCTTGAATGAATATGCTATTGTCCGGTTGGAATATTATCGCAATTTTACGTTTAAAATACCATAAAGATTGATTTTAAACAGCGTTTGACATGCTTCTAAGTACGGTAATGGAACATTTGGACTTTTTGTCTCTCGTTCTGCACTCGCGCGTTATGCCTTTGGATAAGTGATCTGTACGCATGAACAAAAGTGAGGTATTTGTTCTTAAATATGGATTATTTCGAACAAACACAACATTTCTTGTGGAAGTAGCAGTCCTGGGAGTGCATTCTGACGAAGATCAGCAAAGGTAAGAGAATATTTCTAATACTAACTCTGAGTTTAGGTTGCCCCGAACTTGGCGGGTGTCTGAATAGCTCGTCGTGATGGCTGAGCTATGCACTCAGAATATTGAAAAATGTGCTTTCTCCGTAAAGCTATTTTAAAATCTGACACAGAGGTTGCATCCAGGGGTAGTCTATCTATAATTCTTAAAATAATTGTTATATATTTTCTCAACATTTATGATGAGTATTTTTGTAAATTGATGTGCACATTCACCGGACGTTTTGGTGGGAATACATTTTCTGAACATCACGCGCCAATGTAAAATGCTGTTTTGGATATAATTATGAACTTTATTGAATAAAACATACATGTATTGTGTAACATAATGTCCTAGGAGTGTAATCTGATGAAGATCGTCAAAGGTTAGTGCTTCATTTAGCTGTGTTTTGGGTTTTATTGACACATTTCCTTGCTTGGAAAATGGCTTTGTGGTTATTTTTGTCTATGTACTCTCCTAACATAATCTAATGTTTTGCTTTCGCTGTAAAGCCTTTTTGAAATTGGACAATGTGGTTAGATTAACGAGCAGTTTATCTTTAAAATGGTGTAAAATAGTTGTATGTTTGAGGAAGTTGAATTATGACATTTTGTTGTTTTTGAATTTTCCGCCCTGATATTTCACTGGCTGTGTCCCGCAGGTGGGACGCTAACGTCCCACCTAGCCCATAGAAGTTAAATGCCATTTAAAAACACCAGAGAACGGACACAGAGAGTGATGCTATTCTGCTGATGACAGAAAGAACTGTCAGTGCTGTGCTGTTGTTGAACAGTGTAATGCTGTACTGCTGTGAGATGGACGGGCTTAGTCAGTGTCACGACTTCCACCGAAGTCGGGTCCTCTCCTTGTTCGGGCAGCACTCGGCGGTCGGCGTTGCCCGGTCTTCTAGCCATCATCGATCCACGTTTCATTTTCCATGTGTTTTGTCTTGTTTTTCCTCACACCTGGTTTCAATTCCCTCAATTACTTGTTGTGTATTTAACCCTCTGTTCCCCCCATGTCTTTGTGTGGGATTGTTTATTGTAGTGCTTGAGCACGTTCCCCGTGAGCGCACGATGGGTTATTTTTGTGCCCATTTATCTTGTTGTTCTGGATTCCGTTGGTTTTGCTTAATAAATCTCCGGTTATTATCCAGTTCTGGTCTCCTGCGCCTGACTTCTCTGCCGCCAATTACGCACCCCGCTACAGTCAGCTGCTGCTAAGTCATCGTCACCCTCCCAAAATACACCATATTCCCTGCTTTTGGAAAGTACTCATACCCCTTTACTTTTCAAACATTTTGATAAGTTACAGCCTCATTCTAAAATGGATTTTAAAAAATTATAATCCTCAGCAATCTACACACAATACCCCATAATGACAAAGCGAAAACACATTTTTAGAATGTTAGCAAATTTATTCAGACCATTTCCTGTGAGACTGGTAATTGAGCTCAGGTGCATCCTGTTTCCATTGATCATCCTTGAGATGTTTCTACAACTTGATTGGAGACCACCTGTGGTAAATTCAATTGATTGGACATGATTTGGAAAGGCGCACACCTGTCGATATAAGGTCCCACAGTTGACAGTGCATGTCAGTCTTGAGGTCCAATGATTTGTCAGTAGAGCTCCGAGACAGGATTGTGTCGAGGCACAGATCCGGAGAAAATGTCTGCAGCATTGAAGATCCCCAAGAACACAGTGGCCTCCATCATTCTCAAATGGAAGAAGTTTGGAACCACCAAGACTCTTCCTAGAGCTGGCCGCCCAGTCAATCTGAGCAATCGGGGGAGAAGGGCCTTGGTCAGGGAGGTGACCAAGATACGGATGGTCATTCTGACAGAGCTCTAGAGTTCCTCTGTGGAGGTGGGAGAACCTTCCAGATGGACAACCATCTCTGCAGCACTCCACCAATCAGGACTTTATGGTAGAGTTGCCAGACGGAAGCCACTCTTCAGTAAAAGACACCTGACAGCCTGCTTGGAATTTGCCAAAGGCACCTACAGACTCTCAGACCATAAGGAACAAGATTCTCTGGTCTGATGAAACCAAGATTGAACTCTTTGGCATTAATGCCAAGCATCATGTCTGGAGGAAACCTGGAACCATCCCTACGGTGAAGCATGGTGATGGCAGAATCATGCTGTGGGGATGTTTTTCAGAGGCAGGAACTAGTCAGGAAAGATCAGAGAGTACAGAGAGATCCTTAATAAAAACCTGCTCAAGAGCGCTCAGGACCTCAGACTGGGGCGAAGGTTCACCTTCCAACAGGACAACGACCCTACGCACACAGCCAACACAACGCTGGAGTGGCTTCGGGACAAGTCTCTGAATGTCCTTGAGTGGCCCAGCCAGAGCCCGGACTTGAACCTGATCTAACATCTCTGGAGAGACCTGAAAATAGCTGTGCAGCAACATTCCCCATCCAACCTGACAGAGCTTGAGAGGATCTGCAGAGAAGAATGGGAGAAACTCCCCAAATACAGGTGTGCCAAGCTTGTAGCTTCATACCCAAGACGACTCAAGGCTGTAATCGCTGTCAAAGGTGCTTCAACAAAGTACTGAGTAAATGGTCTGAATACTTATGTAAAGGTATTACTTAAGTTTTTTATTTTTAAGAAATTAGTAAACATTTCTAAAAACCTGTTTTTGCTTTGTCATTATGGGGTTTTGTGTGTAGATTGATGAGGAGAAAAAAACGATTTAGTAAAGTTTAGAATAAGGCCGTTACGTACAAAATGTGAAAAAAGTGAAGGGGTCAGAATACTTTCTGAATGCACTGTACTACTGACCAGAGCCATATAGGCCCTACATGCACTACATAGTGAATATAACCATCATAACAAGATCAGACACAGAGGAGAGAGAGAGAGAGGGGGGAGAGAGAGCGAGAGGGGGGGAGAGAGGGGGGGTGGGGGAGAGAGAGAGAGTGAGAGGGGGGGAGATGGG